>NC_052047.1:133428635-133601135 GCF_903992535.2 Arvicola amphibius
GAAATGCTCTCCTTCATTTATCATATCCCCAGATGATGCTAACTCCTATCAAGCCCTCTGGTAAGTTGTAGAGACAGAGGGGCGGGTAACCTGGGGCAGTACATCCAAACAGGGAAAAAGGTAAGGACGTTCCTAGCTCTGCAGCTCCAGGCCCCAGGCCTTTGATCAACTTTACTATGGTAACCCTGACTATACGCTCTACTGAGTCTCGATGCATCATAGTTTTCTTAGAATGGCATATTCATGCCCGGAGTGTGTCTGAATATCTACCGTGATGGCCAGCACAAAACACATAATTGATTTCTGATAGCAAGATGGGCTGACAGGCAGTGACCGAGACCAGACAGTTGTGCCATCTTAAGAAGCTTCATGTGAGGCTGGAGAGGTGGCTCCCCAGTTTAAAAAAGCACTTGCTGCTCTGCAGAGGACCCGAAGGTCAGCTCCCGCGCCCCACATGGCAGGCCCACAACATGTCTCGCACCAGTTCCAGGAGATCCAGTACCCTCTTCTCAGCCTTCCCAGGCGGCCAGCACACACGTGGTACACATACATATACGCATGCAAAACACACATACATGTGAAATAAACTAAATAAATCTTTTGAAAAATTCATCGTGATCAGCCTGTGACTAGAGAAGCTTTTAGGTGCTTTTATGTTTTATTAAAAGGGAGTTGTGGTACTTGAGATTTAATTGTTGGATGGACCTAAAGGAATCATTCCATAATATTTGGGAAGTCTTTGAAAAATCTGCACTAGATGTTAGAAAGTAAATGGAGAATATCTGCTTTGATTTAGGGCAGGAAAATCAGCAGGCCTGTAAGGAGCTGGGGTGATGTCTTTTATGTCCATTGTATACCAGTGGATTCCCTATAATACATGGTGTCTATGATATATATTTATAGAAGAAAACATAACAAAAAATAAATGAAGCTAATGCCTTTGGCATTCTGGGAGTGCAGCTACCTATTGAGATCTATCTGGAGCATGAAAATATGTTGTTTGCTGGCAAGATGGAGTTGTATATTTTGGTGTTGGCGGGTATAAATAAGTTCAGTTTAGGGCCTTCAATAACATCTGCTCAGACCCACAGGAAATAGAAGATAATGAATGTTTCATCTCATAACTCAGAAGGAGCTGTGAAATCTCATTTAAACCATCAGGGTTCTTCCCAGCAAAGCCCCTCTGTGTGCTGCAGAGGGCGAGGCTCTCAGAATACACATCAGCAGTGGACTGAAGAGCCCTGTCCTTCACTTCAGTTTCAAATTAGAAACTTCTAAGCATTCATATTTGCGTTTCTTCTTTAAACTTTTATAGATGACATGTTTTATTTAGCATCTGAGAAAGAAGCTGAGTTGGATGTAATGACTCACACCTTTAGTTCCAACACTGAAGTGCAGAGGCAAGGGTCCTCTGTGAATTCAAGGCTAGCCTGGTGTACATAGATAATAGAGCAAGTTCCAGGCCAGAGCTCCATAGTGAGACCTCATCCAAAAAATGATGACCAGACATAATATTTATTCATTTCAGCCATCCCATAATGAAACACACCCGTCACCGTGATATGAACATAAAGGTACATGCGTTTCCTTTTCATGCCTTCCTGGTTTATCCCTTGTGGGCACGGGGATCTGTTTCATCCAGCACCCATGAAAAGACAAGGGGCCTTCTTAGGGTCAGCAGCTAGTAGACCTGCAGCCTCTGGTATCTGTGATCCATCCGCTGATTTACAAAATGTCTCACTGTGACTGCAACCACAATAATCACGTTGAGAGCAAGAACCATGAAGGAAAAGAGGTGCAGGTGGCTGAGAGGCTGGCCTGAAGTTTCTCCTGCGTGTGTTTGAGGCAGAAGTCCTGGAATTAGAAATAGGTTTACTATTAGTATTACAAAATCTTGGCAGTATTCATAATTTCATGTTATTTCCTATGAATCTTTTTTATTACTTTAAAAAAAACCAGTCCAAATTCCCACTCCCTCCCTTCCTGCTCCCACTCCCGTCCACAGACCCACCCATCCCACCCCTTCAATCCTAGAGAGGGCAATGTAGTCCTGCCCTGTGGAAACTCTAAAGCCCTCTCTACTACATCTAAGGTTGAGCAAGGGTATACATCCAAAGAGAATAGGATCCCAAGAAGCCAGTACATGCAGTAGAGACAAATCCCAGTATCACTATCAGTGGCCACTCAGACTGCCCCAACTGTCAACCACCATTTAGAGGGACTAATTGTTCCCATGCTCATTCATTGCTGGTCCAGTTGAAGTTGGTGAGCTACCAGTAGCTCAGAGAAACTGTTTTCAGTGGATGAACCCCTCATGGTCTTGACTTCCCCAGACCCAAAAAAATGAAATTGATAGGTACTCACTCATAAGTGGGATACTAGCTATAAACAAAGGACATTGAGCCTATAGTTCATGATCCTAGAGAAGCTAAGTAATAAGGTGAACCCAAAGAAAAACATATATAGACCTACCTAGAAATTGGAAACAGACAAGATCGTCGGGCAAAATTTGGGAGCATGGGGGCAGGGAGTAGAAGGAAGGGGAGAAGGGGAGGGTTGAGGAGAACTTGAGGGAATGGGATAGTCAAGATGGAGGAAGGACAGATATGAGAGCAAGGAAACAGATATCTTGATTGAGGGGCCATTATGGGTTTAGCAAGAAACATGGCTCTAGAAAAATGCCCAGGAATCCACAGGGATGACCCCAGCTAAGACCCTAAGCAATAGAGGAGAGGGTGTCTGAACTGCCTTTGTCCTATAGTCAGACTGATGATTATCTTAAATATCACCATAGAACCTTCATCCCACAACGGATGGGAACAACGGCAAAGACCCACATTGGAGCACTGGACTGAGTTCCCAAGGTCCAGTAGAAGAGAGGAAAGTGTGAAAGTATGAGCCCTATGAATTTTATGCATGAATTAATAACATGTAATTTCAACTTAATAGAGGAGGGCAATTCTCAAACAATCTGAATTCATCATATTTATGTTTTATCTTAGGCTACTCTAGACAGTCTTTGGGTCTTTCCTATATAACCTATCAGGTGTTCAGTATGCCAGAAGTAAGAGTAGGTTGTCTTAGTTCATATAAAATGGTCTATTGGTGAAAAGATAATTTTTTTCCCAAGTAAGCTCTGATGTAGCACTGGTTGCCTTTGTTCCTCATTTAGAAGTTAAAATGGATTATTTCTAATTTGATTATCTGCTTAGACATCTATAACAAGGAACTGGGGAAGCCTCCAGGAAAGTTGTTTTGTAGAAATGGGGAGAGTACACATCCGTGCTTAAAGGCTGCACGAATGGCCACAGTACTGGCTGTGCTATGGATTTATATGTGCACATACGGAAGGTATGACGGAAATAGTCATCGTGTAGCACTTAGCCAGTTGTTATGCTAGAATTTCTACTTCAAACCTCTAAACTGTACATCTCAGGAACAACAAAGCTTGAGCCACATTTCACGAGTCCTCGAGGCGTCCTTGGATCATGAACAGCGTGTTCCTACCTGAGTTTTCCACTTGCACGTCGGTCCCTTCTCAGGCGTATGGGTCCTATGACAGAATCAGTCGTTCCACTTGTATGACGAAATATCTCGCTTCCTTCTTGAGATGCAGCTTGACTGCAGCGAGACGATTCGTACGTTGGCAATCACAGATCAAGATTTTACACTTCAGGTACACAGAGCTCAGATGTCTCAAGAATTTAAAGGCATTAAAACTGGAATCGTCCATCGTGTCCAGGATAAGGGATACACCTGGCAAGTCTCATCCTGACTACATCTGGAATAAAATGTAGGGACAGTCAGAAGGTGCATGGCAGCTGTTCCGCACGAAAGTGAGACGATACAAGCTTTGTTCAATGCGTGAATCTAGGAAGCTCTCTAGAAAGACGTTCTACAACCTGTTCATGTTGGATACCCACGTGTACCAATACACAAGGAACATGCATTCATACACATACCACCAACATACACGTAAATAAGAAAGTTAATTAGAATCAGGAAAGTCTTTGAGGAAGACAGCTGAACGCCATCTCTAGCCCTCCACGTGCACAATTGTGCACATTCACATCATTCACCCACAAACACATAACACACATCAAAAAAAAAAAAGAGAAATGATACTTCTGCTGGCAAACACAGAGAGGAGCCACTACATGAGTGCATACCCGCTGTTGATTAAGTCATAGGTTGGAGACGCAAGTCAGTAAGTGGGAGAGGCTCTGCACGTAATCCAGAACAACCACCAGACTTGGAGTCTGAGGTGTGCAGAGTGACTTGGACATAGAGATGTTGGTTCAAATCCACATAATAGGTGAGTCCTGTATACGGTCTTCAAAGGAGCTGGACTCATACAGAGCCATGCTCGTGTTGTATTTGCCCAGGACCACTTTGGTTTTGTATGATGTCATCTTCCGTTATGTACAGAATCTCCACAGTAGAGTTGTATCCATCTCACAGGTCACCACGATCTGGAGGTGCTTCTGACGGGTGATGACTGCAGACATCGGGGACTCGGTGAAGGCGATTATGTTGGTGTAAGAGATGGTGTGGTCCTCTATCTGCAGAATGGGAAGGAATTCAAATTTTATACTTAATCCATCAAGATTTCGGAGCACAGAGAAGGATAAGACGTGCAGGGAGCCAACTTAATTTCCTTAAGAAAGCTTCCCCCATCAAATACTCTCAACCTTGCATGCGTTGTACCGAGCAGTGACCTGCAGGAGAAGAAAGTGGAAGATACAGCTTGTGTCGGAAAGAGCGAAACATGGGATTCGGTAAGGACTTTCCTTCGATTACATATGACATCACTGTGGACCGCAAATTTCCCCGCTCTCTAAAGACTATAAACTCACCAGTCTGGGCCTGACGGCACAGACCTATAACCTCAGCTCCCAGGCAGGCTGAGGCAGGAGGATCACAAGTTCAAAGCCCACTTGAACTATAGAGTTCAAGTCAGGGTGAACAATTTAGTGAGATCTTGTTTTGAAACAAAAATAAAAGCAGAAGCCGGGCGGTGGTGGCGCACGCCTTTAATCCCAGCACTTGGGAGGCAGAGGCAGGCGGATCTCTGTGAGTTCGAGGCCATCCTGGTCTACAAGAGCTAGTTCCAGGACAGGCTCTAAAAAAGCTGCAGAGAAACCCTGTCTCGAAAAACCAAAAAAAAATAAAAAAAATAAAAAAAAATAAAAAGCAGACTGGGGATACAGCTCAGCAGCAGAGGGCTTGCCAAGCGGATGTGAGGTCCTGGGTTCTATAGAGGAAAGACTGAACTCTGCCATGGTTCCTCCCTAAAGAGGCCTGAGTTCATGTGGCTAATCAGGCAGTTCCCCAAAGGCGTGTAGATAAAGGCTGGGCCTGAGTGCACCCTAGACATCCAGGAAATAAAGCCTGTGTGTTCATTTTTGGAAGAAAAAAATGAACAGAAGAAAATATTTACTTCTTAACAATTGCTCTGGTCTAGCCTCCATCCTCTTCAGTCACAAAGTGGTTTAAGGTTACAGTACGTATCTTAGAAGGGCCCTGAAGTGTTTGACCAGTACTTGAGCTCTTAAATGGTAGTATGTAAAGTGTGCATACCAAATCAACAGACTTACAACATTTCGTATTTAAAATGTGTCTTTGCTTTCTGCCTTTTCAAGGAGAAATAGATATCTTAAAATCCAGCTCAATTTTACCAAATACGAGATGTAACATTCCCCGCACAACTTTTCCTGGTAGACTAGGGAACTCTGACCACAATTTCCAACTCCCTGCAGTGAGGTTTCAGAGCTCTTTGCCTCTGGGGAAAGCAACCCATCCTCCAGTTACCTTGCAAATGAATGAGAAAATCTTGCCTCTGTGTATGACTGGGGTGTGGTGCACATCTATGAACATGCTATTCCTTAGCCAACCATGGGAGTTTATGTCATCTGTGAAAGACCGCACACAGCTACTTCATGCTGTGTATGGTCTGTGTTCAGGATCCGGCAGAACCCAGCTATGGGCTTCATCAGTACCTTTTTGATTGTACCCGGCACTCGTGCAGAGGATAGAGAATTCTATGACGTTGGACACACTCGGTCTGCAAGTCGGGTCTTTAGTTGCAAGTTATTCTCATTGTAGTTAAGGTGACTGCAGGTACGATTTGCTTATGATGACTCTCATCTTCTCATAAGAACAACTTAAAGATGCTACCAAGGAACAAGGGGTAGACGGAAGAGAAAGGAACATCACATTTTGGCCAACAGGAACTTCGCATTTTCAAGACTTCATATGCAGACGAATTTACTACAAAGGTTAAATCTGCTGAGATTGGTACCGGCATGCCTTTAATCCCAGCAGTTAGGAGGTAGAGGCAGGTGGCTCTCTGTATTCTGGGTCAACCAGGGCTTATGGTGAGACATCATCTCAATAAACAAAACAACAATAGACAACCTGAACCCCACCGGGCTGGGAAGATGGCTGTAAGTAAGAGAACTTTCTGCGCAAACATGAGGCCCTGAGTTAGAATCCCCAGCACCCCCATAAAAGCCAGGTGTGGCCGTGTTCATGACTGTAACCCTAGCACGGTTGGAGATTGAAACAGCAGGACCAATAGGGTTTGCTGACTGCCAGCCTACCTCCAGATTTAGAAGTAGAAGACTGACACGGCAAGTAGTCAGTGAGTTTTTACAATGCCCATTGCTATCTTGTGTAGAGTTATAATCTATATATCTATACTTTTATACATTTTAATTAAAATAGAGTTACATCGCTTTACCCCTTTTCCCATCCATTCCTAGTTCCATTCTAAATGCTCTCCCTCTAACTTTTTCATGCCCCGTGTTCCCAACTTCATAGCTTCTTCTTCCCATTATTACATTATATTTCGTTAAATTATTACAGAAGACATTAAGTCAATCCAGACCCTATATTCTACAGAAATCATGTTTAGCTTAAGGAATCATTTACTTCCTTCTGTATAAGCAAGGCACAGAGCAGCTCCTCAAGCCCTCGTTTAGCTGTATTCCCCAGACACACGGACGGGCTGGCAAACAAGGCTAGCCACATCCAAGATAAACCTACAGAAGCAATCTCTACGTATGTAAGAATCAAAGCGCTCAAAACAGGTTAAATGTCATGAAAAGTGACTTACTGGTGTTGACATCTCCGTATAAATTGAAGTATAGGAAGCAGAAAAGCCCCTGTAGGAATTGGCATAATCTGTAGATAGCACAACAGTCATGGATTTGAAGAAGACTCGAAGGTAGGCTGCCCATGACCACACAACTGTTGGAGGCAGGCCAGATGTGGTGGAGGGGCCATCGTACAGTGCGATGAAATCAAAATCGGCAGTGATCATCCGATTCTAGGCTAAGAAGGAGACCTCCAGTGTAAAAATCTTTCAAACCACTTCAGTTCTATTGTCCACCCATTCTTCTGAGCCATGGGGGATTCTTCCTTACAATGACATCTCAGATTGACATGATGACACATCTAGAACCTTGTCAGTCCTGCATGGGACACAAAAACACAAAACCTCCAGAAAAAAAACATCAACAGCACTGATAAGTGTTCTCCTTCTACACTGGTTCCATGAAAACAACCCACATATGGGGGCCTGAGATTTTTTTCCTCCCCTGGCTGACCCCCCCCCCCCCAGGGGCTGGTGGTCACTACAGTAGGCCCCAATACTTACAAGACCTCTTTAAAGTTGAGTTTTATCTTATAGCCTTTCTCCACCTGTATGTGCCACACGCAGTATGCCAGCTCAGGGTGTGGCTTTGGATAATAGGGGCTGGTGAAGGATCCTTCCAAAGTGTCCAGGTAACCACCACAGTCTGGAATAGCTGAAAAGATACAAAGATGCTTGTCATTCTTCTGTGGCGTACGGGGTTTATTATGTCCTCCCTGAGTGTCACATTGTCTTCTGTGTGGGTCACATTTGGGCCTCTCATCTTCTTTTGTCCTTGGGGTGTCTGAGAGCACAGCTCTGCCCTGCTGTCGAGTGGATCATACTAAGCAATCTGATTGGCTAGAGAGACCCCGCCCCACCTGTGTGGACGTGCAGAACAGCCACATTCGCAGGGCTAGTGCTGGAGGCTGCTCACCCCCATCACCCTCCCGTCTCACTGGTTCCAGCAAAGCAACTGCTCTTCTAGACTGTTCTTTCCTAACATGCCTGCTTGGACTTCAGCACAGAGTCCTCTGCTACTCTCTCCTCTTTCCCCACCCCTGTCATGCTAGTACTCAAAGCTCAGCTCAGACACAACCTTCCTTAGTGTTTCCCTGCCATGGTAAGTACAATAGGGGTCAGCATGACAAAGAGAACACAGAGAAGCGACCTGGAAAACCCTATGGAGCTATAAAATAGTCTAGGTGGCTGACTCGTAGAACCCATGACAGGTAGGGGTCTCCACGTCAGTTGTGAGGAGGTGGCCTGGGTCCAGCTCCAGAAGAGCTTGGTGTCTCCACCTTGGTGGTTCGGGAGTACAAGATCAGTGTCAAGATGAGCTCTTCTAGGGCACTGAGAGTGAAGCTGTCCTCATGAAGCTGCTGGCTCGAATCCATGGCGTTCTAGCCTGAGGTCAAAACTGGAACTTGGGGCCTAGTAGGTAGAATCATGTAGCATCTGCCTAAGAGAGGCTCAGCCTCCTCCACAGGGGCTCCCCATTCTTGTTGTCAGAATCACCCCAGGAACGTGAGAGAATACAAAGGTGCAAGAGCCTCAACCCACTCTGATGAATCGGACCAGGGGAGGCCTGGTCCTGTAAGCAGATGTCACGGAGGACTCAGGTAACTAAACAGTCTCTGTGCTTTGGGCTCAGGCACAGGCGCTTGGCAGCCTGTAGCTGTGTGCAGAGGAACATCTAACCCTCCAGGGCACTCCAGTTAGAGGGAAAGTACCCTCGAGTCTCCCCACAGCAAAGAATCAGATGTTCAAAGGTGGCGACCGAATCTGTGGTTCCTGTACACAGAACTGGAGAGCTGCCTTTCCTCCAGGGAGGACTCAAGAGGCACAATGTCCCCCAGCAGGAACTGCTGGGACCTGTGCTTGCAAGGGGCTGTGGAAGGATTTGCCAAGGACAACTTACAGGTCTCTCAGGGGAGAGAAGTAGTAGAAAACAAAGACGCTTCTTTGGGACACTTGTAGGGTCTGTGACTATCTGAAACGTCAGCGAATTGAAGATGATTCGAATACAGGCACGAAGTCGTTTTCACTGCAGACCTTCCCTAGCAGAGGCCCGGCGGTGAGAGTGTCCATACAAACACCTTGATGCTCTCATTTTCACACCGGCCGGCCGGATCCAGCCTAGGAACAGAACCACGCCTGTGGTTGGCGGAGAGCCACTGGCAAAGTGGTTTCAATATATTGTCCCTGTTTCAGAGCAGCACAACACGTTATAAAAGTTGGGGCAAAATGGTCATTTCAACCTCTCCAAGACCAGGTCATGAGCCCCACCCTTCTTCAAACATTACACCACAGAAAGTGAACTCACCCCTTCCAGCAGAGTGAATGCTCAGAAGCAGGCCTAGAATCCAGGGCTGTGGGCTTCCCCCCTTCCATGGCCCTGTTCCCTGTGCCTGCATGGTGACTAGGCTGGTATAGAATCTTTCTAAGTCAGAATCCAGCCTCACTAATATTTGATATCCAAGCTTATTGAAAATCAACTTATCTTCCATGGCTACCTTCCGTGCAGCATCCTCCAGCTTCCCCTTCTTCCCCACCATATGTATGATCAATCTGAAGGACGGTCCAGTGGCCTGCACTGAACACGGCAGCCCAGGGTTTCTATTTCTTCTGCCTGTACTGTCAGATTATTTCCAATGCCCACAGAGGAGCTATGTCCAAGATGGCTTTGAGCCAATATCACAGCCCAGAGAAGCTGAGCTCCTCCAACCTTCAGCAACTCCCTGCCTATAGCTTTGGACCAGAAATTTGACCTTGCTTCTCTTCTGTAAAAGAACTATTACAGTGTATATTTTAAATTTTATGTGAGTTTTTCTTTTGTTTTTTGTATTCGTAGCATGAAAACAAAGCTATCACAGGCTTTGTTTACAAGAATTTGCCCCTTAACACAGTTCTCTGCTCTCTTCCTCTTTATAGATCAAAGTATGGGGAGGGATGAAGGCTTCTCATAGCTCTACTGATTCAGGAAGGCAATGAGTTTGCCTTCTTCGCATTGGACTGAAGGTCAGTCAATTCCTGCTTCTGCCATGTAGAGCCCTGGTTCTCCAGGATGGTGGGCTGGAACAGCACCATCAGAGTCACTTGAGAATTTATTTCTTGTGCAGATTTTCAGGCTCCACCCATATTATTTAAAATTAGGGAGTAAGGACCCCCAACATGGTTGAGCATGTGACTTTGATGAGCCCTCTTGGTGATTCTGGCAGCTACAGAGTGAGAACCATTAATGTGGGTATAAGAACAGGGGCTCCAAGCCAGGAGGCTGAGATTCTGTCCCTTTCCTTCTATCTATTATGTGGTGGCCCTGGTCCCGAGAGTGGTTTCTCTGAACTTTCTTATCTACTGAATTGGGTTGCACCTGCTACAGAGAGGTGCTGAGAAATCAACTAGGGCAGATCTTATGATTTCCAAGACTTTGTAGTACACAGAGTCTAGGATCTTAGCATGGCATAGTGAGGGCATCACAAAATGGAGAAATATATGCTGTTTTTTAAAAATAAAATTTCAAAATTGGTCAGGGCTAGGTCCTTAGAGACTGTGATCTCACTGTATAGGATGCAGTCTAGGACTGGGTTTGGAAGCTTTTGTGATAGCTCTAATGTAGATGAGAGTTTGGGACTAAAGCTTAAGATTTTAAGGTCTAGAACTGGACTAGCTGAGTACCAACCTTCATGAGTCTGTGCTCTAGTTGACTGACGTGGGCAAGCTCCTTGTGTCTGGACCTTTAGCACTGGCCTCACAGAACCTGTGTGACTCATATTTTGGCATGCCAGTCTTCATTGATGACCAGCAGCCATAGCTATCATCATCATCATCATCATCATCATCATGAACATGGGGACCCCTTCCTTTTCTGGAGGCATCTGAGTTCTCTCCACACGGAACTCATCTCCCATGCCAGCACCCCCTTGAGAAACTGAAGCCTCCACTTACTGGATGTGGGGGAAGATGATTCGGATGCTCTGGTTTTCAGGTCTCTCTATGGTCCAGATGCAGGTCTCGTCAGCATTGAGCTGTAGGATGAAGGCCTTGTGGGTCTCTCCAAAATTGGCCCCTGCCAGGCTTGCTGTGCATGTTGATCTGCCTGGTAGATACCATAGTTAGCACTGAGGAAAGGAGCAGTCCCTGTCCCCTCAGCAGGCACAAGGACACAGCCTCCCACAAGGAACACAATAGACCTAGAAACAGGCAGGTGATTGGTGAAATACTACAGTTGCTGCAAACCAAGACACAATCAGTGGCTTTGCCCTTCGTGTCCTGCGGGAGAAACTGCAATTCCTCTACATGTGGTCCATAAAAAATATATATTAGGGCCTGAAGGAAGACCTGTCTAGAGTAGATAAACAATTCTTACAGTCCAGCAGTTAAAAGACAAGGCCACTCATCCAGTTTCTTGTTTGATGAGATTCTTGAGTGTGTGAAAGAGTGGGTCTCTTAGGCTCTTTTCCTTCTGTTGGCTTGTCTTGTCCAACTTCACTGTGAGAGGTTTTGTTGTAGCACCTTATATTTTATTTTGTTATTTTTAAATGAATGAATGAGTGAGGGAATGAATGAAAATCTAGCTCCAAGTGTAAGGGTTAACAACAGAACTGTCCTTTATACCTGCTGGAACAGGAAAAATCAGTTTTCTCCAATGGAGTGACATTGTATCAGCCATTCAAGGGCAGACCTTATGTTCAGTAGCTGACCAACATATAATGGATGGACTCGACACTTTTTATGAGCGTGTGCATTTATTTGGTTACAGGTTTTTGTTGTTGTTTCCTCTTTGGGTCTTGATGTGCTTTGTTTTCTAGGTTTTGATTTTGTGTTGGGTCTTTGGTTTGTTTTTGCGAAAGAACTTAAAGTTGGGTGGGTAGAGAGAAGAAGATCTGAAAGGACTTGGGGAAGGAGAATAATATGATCAAACTGTTTAAAGCTGTTTTATATAATAAAATTATTGGAAAAAGAAAGATGAGGCCAGTGAGATGTCTCAGCGGGTAGAGGCTCTGTTGACAAGACCGTCAACCGAAATCCAATCCCTAGACACACGTGGAGAAGGAGAAAACCAACAGCCAGAAGTGGGACATTATGACATGTGAGGATGCATGTGCTTGAGCACACACAATAAAAAAATGTAAAAACAAAAAATTAAAGACAAAGAACCCAGTGTAAAATGGGTAAAGCAAGGTATAGAAGCATATATTTGGCCGGGCAGTGGTGGCGCACGCCTTTAATCCCAGCACTCGGGAGGCAGAGGCAGGCGGATCTCTGTGAGTTCGAGACCAGCCTGGTCTATAAGAGCTAGCTCCAGGACAGGCTCTAAAGCTGCAGAGAAACCCTGTCTCGAAAAACCAAAAAAAAAAAAAAAAAAAAAAAAAAAAAAAAAAAAAAAAAAAAAAAAACAAAAAAAAAAAAAAAAGAAGCTATATTTTAACTGCCAGCCTTAGGAAGTCTGAGGAAGGAGTTCCCATGCAAGAGGCTGCCTGGGATTTGTAGTAAGACCCAGCCTTATAAACTACATACACATTCACACACACACACACAACAACATCCAGTAAAGACAAAAAATAGATACATTTTTTAACAAATAAGACTGATGATCCAAACCCCTATGTATTAATAAACAAATCTTCGTATGTTCTATTTCACCTGTGACTGATGATGAAACTTTGGGTGTTCCCTAACAATAATTTAGCGTTTGCATTTGTCAGGGAAGAGAAAGCAAAGATAATTGAAAAGGGTAGCTCAGCTCCGATCGCCACCCAGGATCAAGCATCTTCATTAAAAACCTGATGGGAACTTTCAGTGCTTCCCTTTCCGCCTCTATTTTTGATTTTAGAAATGTTCCGTGTGTAAGTTCTAGACACAAGCACTATCATATTGGAAAAACTTTAAGAGAGAGACCCTTTCTTGTATATGTAATCTGTTAGAACTTGCCAAAGTGTGGCTCTGTATTAATTTACCCTGCAAAAGTTTAGCAACTGAAATTCAGACTCTCCTTAAAATGATGATGTCAATATCTCTTCCCCTTTGGTGTACAGCTTTAAGACCTGATGCCTAAAAGGTGAAGGTTACGACAGAGAAATTGTGGGTGCCTTGTCTATTTCAGGGAACACAGCCACATGGGCGCAATAAGGACATAGGACCACTAAAACACACGTCTTCCAGAGAGCACCAAGGTGAGTTATTCTCTGTACAGAGGGCAGCAGATGAATAGCTTTCCTAAATTTTGGAAGAGGCACCCTGGTAAATAGCAGGTGTTCCATGTTTGGCTGAAGAATCTGGTTCCATTTCTTTACCTTCAGCCACTGTGGACATCAGCTGTGCCCCACAGGAGGCAACTAAAGCGGCCCAAATTGAAACAGCCTCCCAGTGACCTCCATCTTTGCAGGATACCTCAGGGCTCGCAGGCTTTTTATATTTCTCCGAGTTTCCTAAGCTTCCTGGCACTAGGGAAACGTGTCAGTCTGGCCATGCCAGCAGTGATGCTGGTGAGAACGCCACAGCTGTGGGGCTGCATCCTGGCACGCAGTCTCCCATATTGCACTTGTTCTTCCAAGTCACTCCTCAAAGGGCTGTGCGCCAGCAGCCCAATTAATTCTACACAGGGCTCGCAGCTCCATTGCATTTCCTTCGGCCTGTGATCTGTACTTGGGTCTTGGCCACATCTGTGCAGATCATGAGTGAGGTGGTACCACTGGCTTGAGGGATGGAGAAGAGCAGAGGGATGGTGAGGGTAGCACAATGCAGGTCAGGCCTCCCTGCAATAATTTCTGACGCCTGTCCCTCTGAAGCAGATAAAGTGGGTGGATGAGAGTCCCTCAGGTACTGCGCTTGTAACTCAGAGACAGAAGTCCTGGTGTATAACAGGAGACTAGAAGAAGGGTGTGTATGTGAAAGGGGTTTCCCATTCTTTCACCCATTTGCTTTACACCCAGTCACTGGAGAACACGTTCATGGCTCACTGATTCTAAGAGTGGGGAATGCAGAACTGAGTCACAGGACAATAGATTTTATTCTCGGGGGAACCTGCATTCTAAGTGGGGGAAATAAATAGCAAATGAAAAATCCATATAGAGGCAAGTGTGTTGCAGGTGCTTAAAACAGGGACTTGGATAGAATGTGGGAAACTTTGGAGGGAAAAGATGCAAATTAGGACAAAGACAAGGCATCTTTGGAAGAAAAAAACAGAAGAAAACACAAAATGATAGAGACGATCATTTACCATCTACCTTGAGAGATTTAAGCTACAGTGTCATGTGTAAAGGCCCTGGGGCAGGAACTTCTCTAGTCTATGTGTGAAGGAGAGGGGAAAGGGAGATGGAGGAAAGTCCTGGCAATAGTTGATAGAGACAGACATGTAGGGCAGGGGAGAACCTCAATCATGTTTACCTTCACGTGGAACTTTTTTCAGTGAATGGCTAGTTGTAGGTATGGTCGTTTAAATGAGAACGTCCATACAAGGCTAATGTCTTTGAATTCTTGGTCCCCAATTGGGTAGAATTGTTTAGGAAGGATTAGAAAGTATGGCCTTATTGAAGGAGGTATGCCAATGGAATGGGATTTGAGGTGTGAAAATTTCACCCACACCATTGCCATTAGCTTGTTCTGCCTGATGCTTGTGGATCAGATGCAAGCTCTCAGCTACTGCTTCATTGCCATACTGCCTGCCTGCCTACAGCAATGCTACCCACCATAATAGTTATGACTCACCCTCTGGAACCATAAGCCCAAATAAATCATTCTTCTATAAGATGCCTTAATCATGTTATCATATCAAGCAATAGAAAAGTAACTAAGACACTAGGAATCATCCAGAAGCCCCTTGAGGGTCAAATGAGGCACGGGTCACCTAGAATAAAACCTTCCTGTACCCCTTCACTCTTCTGTGTTGCTCCAGATTCTCTGATGTCCAGTCCTCATTTTGTCCTGAACTGTGATTAGGGAGGAGATAGTCCTCAACTGTGCCCCAGCAAGGTGAACCTCGCTGAGGAGAAACCCTGCAATGAGGAGTGGTTTTTACAAGGAGTTTGGGAAACCCCAGATCCCACACAGCTCTGTGGATTCCTATGTACACAAGCAGTCACCTAAGAAACAGGGACATAGTGTTTGTGTGGGGTAGTGAGTGGGATACCAGCACTTGGATCCTTCTAATTACTAAGAACTGTCCACAGTAGCTATATTTGTACACAGTCACCACCATATGGGGTTTGGCTCAATCACTCATCCTTCCCATACTGGAATTTATCCATTCCCTGTCCCTAGGTATCAGAGTGTGAGAAGTCTTTGTAGCCACCCTGGGATGGGAGGAACACCTTGGGTCCAGGTAGGTAGAAACCTGCTTTGTGTCATTGCCCTGAGTCAGGGTTCCTGTGGGCCAGGAAGACCTCCTCTCTCTGATGGTCCCTACACAAGTCCCACTCTAAAGTAAGGGGTGGCTAGAGGAGGTCATAGAGCTCCCCGAATGAAGGCCAAGTTGAGATGCAAGCTAAATCACTTAGTTTTAAAAATTACTGTGTGTGTGTTGTGACCACTGCCTATGAATGAAAGTCCCCCAATTGCCTTGTCCCACCTGCCTCATGTCCCTTCTAATACCCAAATTAGACGTCATGTAAGGAGAAGCTGCCACAGGTCTCCCCATATCAGGTACTCAGCTGCCCATTGGCTGAGGTTAGAAGGTCTCCCGTGTTCACCTATCCATGAGGACCCCTTGCTATTAGACCAAAGAATCAAAGCCAAGAAAGGATGAAGGCAATGTTCTGGAAACTCATGAGAGACAGACTGGTTCACCTAGAGAACGCGGGGCAGTGCCCTGGGGCACACTAGTTCAGAGGTGGGGCTGGAGCGGGGCAGGCATGCAAGGCATGGTTTCTGAAGAGCAGCAGCGTCCCTTGCTGCAATCCCGCCACACCTTGTCCTCCATAGGAGGCAGCTGCTCTTGCCATTTCCTGTTCTGTTCTTCTTAATTCTCCTTGGTAGGTGGCAGCCCATCACTAGTTAATAGCTCTTCCATGAACTCTGTCTGTGGTGCCCACAGGCCTAGCTAAAGAGAGGAAATTTATGGTGATTGCAGGTGAGGCATCTGTGCTAGGAAGGGCATGCAGGGGTCTCATAGACAGAACAGAAGTGCTGGAGGTGCACCTCTTGCCTGTGCCCATGATGAAGGGCACCTGGGCTTCTGGCTTGGGTTACAGGTTTTTATAGTGTAGTTGATTTTATCAGCAGAATCAGCACTGGCCAGTGAAAAGGAAATCTAAAGGGGACACCAGATGTGAATAGGGGTGGTCAGCAGTGGGGACAGTCACAGGTTTGCCTGCTCCTATTAGCACACATGCTCCTCTCTCTCTTTTCTGAAGAAGGTGCTAGTGTAACTAAGATCAGCTCAAACTCAGGGTAGCTGATGGTAACCTTGAACACCCAATTGATGTGGGATTCCCTCTGTATGCTGTGAATACCATTGCTTACTAAAGAAGCTCTTTTGGGCCTGTGATAGGATCGAGCAAGAGATAGGTAGGGAATTCTAAATTGAATGTGGGAGAAAGGAGGCAGATTCAAGAGAAGCCACAGAGCTGCTGTCAGAGACAGACACATTGAAACTCTTGCTGGTAGGCCACGAGCCTCGTGGGAAAATATAAATAATGGAGCTGGGTTATTCTTTTTTTTTTTTTCCGAGACCAGTGGTTTCTCTGCAGTTTTGAGCCTGTCCTGGAACTAGCTCTTGTAGACCAGGCTTGTCTCGAACCCACAGAGATCTGCCTGCTCTGCCTCCCGAGTGCTGGGATAAAGGCGTGCACACCACCGCCCGGCTGAGATGGGTTATTTCTGCATGTAAGAGTTTAGCTAGCAATACACTTAAGTAACTAGCCAAGCAGTGATTTTATTAGGATTCCCCTGCCTCCACCTCCAGGTGGGATTATAGGGCAAGCTAGGCTACACATTCCTTTTTTTTAGAAGCCACAAAGATCAACTCATTAAATTCCAGTCTGTGTAAACGGAGCTAGTTCCACCAGGAGTACCCACTATCTCCCAGTGAGTGACACCATGTTGTGAAATTGACAAGCTGGATTGAGGAGGAACAATCTCCCATACTTAATTGCGACTAAAATTAGACATGCCCTGAAGTCGACCTACATGTTCCTGTGGCTGAAAAAGCACAGGCACTTATGTTTTCTATTCCTTTTCCTGTTTTTTCAAATGTATTATATGCCCACCTGCCCGAATCTCATAGTGGGTATTGATATTAGAACTATAACTAGAACATAATTGAGACCGACATTGTTTCAATATTTGTACATTTATACAAAAGTACACAAATATCATGGTAGGTGATACACGACAACATAAACACTATAGAAAGTGGATTGATTAAGAAAATATTCCACTAGGGAATTGAAATATTGATCATGAAGATTTCTTTTCATCCACCACTGCAAAGTCGAGTCCTTCACTTACGCTACAAATGCAAGGTGGGAGGGCACCAACATCTGCGTAGAACACTACAGGCATACAGCAATGAGGGGTCCAGACAAGACTCCATAGGGATTGGGTTTGGCCCCGTGATGGTCTCATGGCTGACCTTGCACGGATCAATACAGCTCACAGCAACATCTGCTTCTTTTACAATTCTTAAAAGAAACAGACAAAATGAGGTTGGAATTTTCCTTTTCAGTGAGCTTTTACAATCATGAGGGCGTATGGGAAGTCCAGGGCTGAAGCCATCACCACATGTGACACCAGCCTTTGGGTGAAGCTCTCTGCTTCCTTCACTATCTTTTCCTCTCCTACAGTTGCTATGCAGGTGAAACCCAGGCTGCCACTTCAAGCAAGGGAGAATGGCTTGCACCCCAGTGGCTGCTACAGGCCCCTGAGATGTGGGAATGGTGAAGAAGGTGCTAGAGTTGGCTGGGCTCAGCTCTGGTCTCCACGATCTAAGTCCCGAGAAAGGGACACCATTACTGCTGACAGCTGCCTCTCCTACTTAAGGCATCCTCTCCCAATCTTCAAACATCTGTCATCTGAATTCCATCCCTGTCAGTTGTCCTCCATGGAGTCTTCTATTCTCTAGACCCACTCACTTTTCCCAACAGCCACTGACAATGAATGAGGGGACACGTGAGCTCCCCGATGAGTGGGAAGAGGCCGTTATGGCCCTACTCTGTGTGAGTAAGAGACAGCTCATGACCATGCATCCCTGTGGATTCCCCCGTCTACAGCGCCAGAGAGGGAAGGGGGCTCAGCCAAGGTCCTGTTAAATAGTGAAGGCTCAGCCGTTGAGGCCAAGTGACAAAAATCAATGCTGGTGCACACACACACACACACACACACACACACACACACACACAGAGTCCAGGTGAGAGCAGTGGATTTTGTAAGTTCTCAGCTCCAAGCTAGAAGGAAAACATCCAAGCTTCTGTACCCATCTGCCACCATCCTCTCAAAATCTGACAGTGGTCCTTGAATTTCCACTACTAGTAGCCACTATAGTAAGAAAGACCCTGCTCCAGCTGAGGGCCCAGTGTGCCATTAGATGGGGTATTGCACAATTCTTACCTAGCTGCCATCCAGTGCCTTGACTACTTTGGGAGTATAAAGACAGAGGACAACTCCTATCAATACACAACCAAGGCTGCCAGGATCACAGCACAAATGACAATCAGGATTATTGTTTGGTAGTCAAAACGTTTCCACATACCTGGGCAGAGAAAAGAGCAGACACGCAGTGAGGTGCGGGCCTCCCCGGTCCCACGGGCCATTAGCAGGCCCCACATACTTCCTTCAGTGAAGGGGAAATGGGTCTCAAACCACAGATTAATGGAAACCAGGGGACTCTTTCCAGAGAGGCCTTACCTGGCCCAAGGTGGATAGGAGGGAAATTGTCCATGTAAAGGGGATTCAAATGTTAAACCTGCCTGAAGCTAAGAATGGAAAAGAACAGGACCAAGCATAGAAAGACGGGACAGAGGAAAGGCGACAAGCAGAAATAAATAGACTCTCCATAAATAGAAGGCCCCACCCCGGTAACTGGCAGTTGCCTCCTTCCCTCGGAGCCCGGGTGCCTCCTGAATTCTGCTTGTATCAGAGTCACAGCCAACCCTAGCCTGAGTGTGAGCTTTGGAGCTCTTGTACAGGAAAGACAACTTCTAAGCCAGAACTCCAACACTCAGAGAGCCTGAAATCCATTTTGTAAATAGTGGGTATTATGGGAAGCAGGGATGGGGTGGGATGAGTGAGTCAAGTACGAAAGTTGTCTGCTGTCCCTTCTAAGACCTGAGTCTTCAACATTTCTCATTTGGAATGATGAAGTTACTTTACACTTAACTCTGACACTCTCAGGTGAAAAGTGAGCTAGGGAAACAGGACCTTCCAGCCACCCAGAGCCTACCGGCTGCTTTCTGATTCTTCCCATTGCTCAAAGCCGACATTTGTAAAAATACCATTAGACAACCAAAATAAATCTTTGGAAAAAAGGCTGAACCATAGGTTAATCTTCCTAACGTTACTGGTTAGGAAGGATCCAGAAACACCCACGAAAACACAAGGGTATTGTCAATGTTCTTTGTTGCCCCCCCCCCCCATAACTAGATGGTTAGACCTATTGCTGAAGACTCCACACACTTTGGTTCCAGGACAGAGAAATGAATCTCAAACTGACCAGGAAACTCTCCCTAATGGACTCATTTTCAAAGAGGCCAGAAGGTGTTGTGCAGGCTGCTAGGGGAAAAATGACCGGAGGTCTTACTCAATGCTCGGACCCTGTTCCTACTAGCGACACTAACCTGGGCCAGGGCAAGTGCGTACTCTGGTATATATGTAAGACGGCAACAGTAGCATGACTGTGTGTGCATGGATGAGGGTGGGGGGATGAGTAACAAATTTCTTTCTGATTGCTTTGAGGCCTGCTCCACAGGAGAACTTCATTGTCTAGTAATGTAATCCTAGTCAAAAACCTTGGCTGAGGAGGTCATGGGATTTAGAAGGCAACCCACTACTCATATTTTACTACATGGTCACGTCATCAAACTGCCTTTTAATATCTATGTTTAAACCCATAGGTCAATGCTGGTCTCAGCTTTGGTCAGAGAAGCTTCATTTATGCAGTGGGCAATAGTTGATGCTCACATCATAACTGGTGAAAACACTAAGAATATGTGACTTTGGGTACTGAGGCATAGATCACGCATGTGTTATCAATCAACCTCTGACACTAGGGCCCAGGAATCACTGCACAAGAGGGGAAGCCGAAGAGTGTGTGGTGAGGAGTGCTATGTCCTCCTGTCTTGTGGCCATGGCTTTCTTTATAGCAGCTGTGATTGCCTACAAAAGGTCAAGTCAATTAAAATGTCAGCATATATAGGAAATGGCCTTTTGAGGTCCCAGCTCTAGGCAGCCTAAATGGGGCTGTTGGGAGAGGTAGACTCCATTTGCTTTGGGATACGGCCACTAAGAACTTGTCATCCATGGTGGACGGCACCTCACTCATGAGCACATTGGCAGAACCTATCGGATTTGGTAGGTTATAGGAATTAAAAAATTTCAAAAGAAGTTAAGAGTAGGAAAGAGATGTCAGGAAGCTTTCTGAACAGTTAGAGGGAGGTGTGTAAGATCGAGATACGCTGTATACATATGTGATGTGAAATTTTCAAAAGACTAAAAATGTTACTTAAAACAGAAAACTGTGATTACTGAGGTCTAAGTTGGAAGAACTTACTTTCAGAAGTGTGGCCTGCTTGAATGGACTGCTACTGTTAGCTCTTACATCTCTCCAGTCTGGAACATCTGTGTGACATCAGCTCTCTGGATACCAGCTTTCTTTCAGAGTTCTGAATTCCATTCCCTGTTCAAATAAACCTCAGCACCAACTTCCCAAATACATCTGAGCATATGTAATTCTTAATTTTCCTTTTCAGATTTGATTTCCCCAGAGAACGTTAGAATTTGACTACTAATCAAAAGTAAATTTTGGATTTCAAAACAGAAACAAAACAAACCAAAAAACAAATAACAAAACATAGGGTGAGAAAGTTAATATCTTAAAATGCTCATCTATCTAAAAATCCAATTATAAAAGGGTGGTTAGTGTTGTGATGGGAGCGGCGGGCTGCTTCCCACCACCCAGCTAGCTTTACCAGAAATAATTACATGGAAATTGTATTCTTTTAAACACTGCCTGGCCCATTAGTTTCAGCCTGTTATTGGCTAATTCTCATATCTTGCTTTAACCCATATTTAGTAATCTGTGTAGCACCACGAGGTCGTGGCTTACCAGGAAGGATCTTATTCTGCATACATTTCAGAGAGGAGAGCTATGGTGCCTGCCTGAGGCGTCTGCCTGACTCTGCTTTCTTTCTCCCACAATTCTGTTCTGTCTACTCCACCTACCTAATTTTCTGTCCTATTAAAGGTCCAAGGCAGTTTCTTTATTAACCAATGAAAGTAACACACAGACAAATGACCCTCCTCCATCAGGTTAGATTCTGTATTTTAGCTTTAGAAATATGTAGCCATGTAAGAGAATTCAACCATAGACCTATTGGCGTCATACCATACTTTCTGGTTAAGATGAAAAGATCTAAAAAACCTTGACTTATATAAGATACCTGCTTTAATGTTATTTCTCTGTCTTCAAGGTCTTTCAAGCTAGAAAGGCCAATGCAAATGATACATCTTGATGCTCTTGGAACCAACTAAGTGAAGTCAAGAATAACAGGGACAATGTCAACATTTTCAGTAATAAGAAACTCCAAATTCACAGGAGCTATCAAATGGAATGAGCTTAGATGTTTGTCAAATGCTGAATGAACAATGAAAATGCAGTACATATACAGTGGAATTTTATTCAGCTCTAAAGAAAAATGAAGTAATAAAATGTGCAGGAAAATAGATGGAACTAGAAAATTTTATCCTGGGAGATAACACCTAGGCCCAGAAAGATAAACTCTGCATGTTCTTTCTCATATCTGGATCCTAGCTTTGAATATTTATATTTGTGTGTTAAATTGCAAGTATACGTTGAGGTCAGGAAGTCACAAAGGGCCCATGAGAGAAGATAGGGAAGCAGCCCAATGGAGGCAGGCAATGGTAGAACACATGGTAGATATTAAAGTGGGGGGAGGGTTGTTGAGTTGAAGGCAGGCATGGGGCAGGTGAATAAGGGAAAGGAGGGATGAGGGCGAAATTAATGAAAACTAAAGTTCCCTTCTCCTCCCCCATACTCCCAATATTTTCAGGAGATCATATCTATTTCCCCTTACCAGGGGCATCCATGTGTGTCTCTCTTAGGGTTCTACTTGTTACCTAGCTTCTCTGGAATCATGGACTTGAGGCTGATTATCCTTGGCTTTATGTCTAATATCAACTTATGAGTAAGTACATACTGTGTTTGTTTTTCTGGTCTGGGTTACCATACTCAGGACAATTTTTTTCTAATTCCATCCATTTGCATGTAGCTTTCAAGATGTCATTGATTTTTACTGCTGAGTAGTACTCCACTGTGCAAATGTTACATATTTTCTTTATCCATTCTTCGGTTGAGGGGCACCTAGGTTATTCCCAAGTTCTGGCTATTACAAATAGTGCTGCTATGAACACAGTTCAGCAAATGTCTTTGTGGTATGAGTGTACATCCTTTGGTTACATGCCCCAAAGTGGTATTGATGGGTCTTGAGATACATTGATTCCCAATGTTCTGAAAAACCACCACACTGATTTCCAAAGTGGCTGTAGAAGTTTTCACTCCCGCCAGCAATGGAGGAGTGTTCCCCTTACTCCACATCTGTTCCAGCATAAGCTATCATTGGTGTTTTTGTTCTTAGCCTTTCTGACTGGTGTAAGATGATATCTCAGAATCATTTTGATTTGCATTTCCCTGACAACTAAGGATGTTGAGCAATTCCTTAACTGTCCTTCATCCATTTGCAATTCTTCTGTTGAGAACTCTCTGTTTAGATCTGTAACCCATTTTTAATTGGATTATTTGGTAATTTGAGGTTATATATTTTGGAGATCAGTCCTCTGTCTGATATGGGGTTAATGAAGATCTTTTCCCATACAGTTGGTTGCCATTTTGTCTTAGTGACTGTATCCTTTGCCTTACAGAAGCTTCTCAGTTTTAGGAGGTCCCATTTATTAATTGTTTCTCTCTGTGCTCTGGGGTTTATTAATTAAGTGGTCTCCTGTGTCCATGCATTCAAGGATACTTCCCACTTTCTATTCAATGAGGTTCAATGTGGCTGGATTTATTTTGAGGTCTTTGATCCATTTATGGTGTGGGAAGTCCTTTGTATGTGTGTTGCTTTTATTGATTAATATAGAAGCTACTTTTAGGCAATGGCTTAATAAAATATAGCCAGGCTGGAAGATATATATAGAGAGCGTAGGTAGAGTTAGAGAGAAGCTATGTAGCTCAGCCAGTTTCAGAACTTTACCCGGTAAACCACAGCCATGTGGTGATACACATATTAATAGAAATGGGTTATTTTAGGCTATAAGAGCTAGCTAAAAATACACTTAAGTGATTGTCCATGCAGTGATTTAAATAATATGGCTTCTATTTGATTATTTCATGTCTGAGGGGCCTCCGCCAACACATTTGGACTTAAATTTTGTGCATGGGAATAGATATGGATCTATTTCTGTTCTTCTACATGTTGACATCCAGTTATGCCAGCACCATTTGTTGAAGATGCTTTCTTTTTTCCACTATATAATTTTAACTTCTTTATAAAAAATCAGGTGTTCATAGGTGTGTAGATTAATATCAGGGTCTTTGATTTGATTCTATTGGTCCACCTGTTTGTTTTTATGCCAATATCAACCTGTTTTCATTACTGTAGCTCTATAATAGAGCTTGATGTCAGGGATGGTGATGTTTCTAGAAGTTCATTTAGTGTAAAGGATTGTTTTTCTTATTCCAAATTTTTTGTTTTTCCATATAAAACTGAATATATTCTTTTGAAGTCTGTGAAGGGATTTGTGTTGAGAATTTGCAGGGGATTACATCGAATCTGTAGATTGCTTTTGGTAATATAGCGTTTTTTTTTTTTACTATGTCGATCCTACCTATCCAAGAGCATAGAACATATTTTATTTTCTGATATCTTCTTCAATTTCTTTCTTCAAAGACTCTAAGTTCTTGTCATACAGGTCTTTCGCTTCTTTGCTTAGTGTTTCCCCCAAGATATTTTATGTTATTTGTGGCTATTGTAAATGCTGAGGTTTTTCTGTGGGGAGAAGAGGAAGGAGGAGGAGAACATGAGGAAAGGGGGTGCTTAAAAGGGGGAGGGACAGACAGGGAGAGAAAGAGTATAGATAACTTGGTTGAGGGGGCCATTAAAGGCTAGTGAGAGGCATGGCACTAGGAAAATTCCAAAGAATCCAGCTAAGACTCTAACAAATAGTGGAGAGGATGCCTAAACTGACCTTCCCCTGAAATCAGATTGATAACTACCTTAATTTATCATAGACCCATCATACAGCAACTGATTGAAGCAGGTACAGAGATCTACAGCAAAGCACTGGACCGAGCTACAAGAGATCAGTTCAAGAGAGGGAGGAGTGATACTATGAACTAAGGGGTCAAGACCATGATAGTGATACCCATAGAAACAGCTGACCTGAGCTAGTGAGAGCTCACTCATTCTAGATTGGTAGCGAGGGAACCAGTATAGGAACAAACTAGGCCCACTGAATGTCAGGAACATTTGTGAGGCTTGGGTAGTTTGTGGGGCCACTGGCAGTGGAACCAAGATTATCACTAGTGCTTGAACTGACATATTTGAGTACATTCTATTTGAAGGGATACCTTGCTCAGTCTAGATATAGGGGGGAGGGCCTTGGTCTTGCATCCAATGAAGTGTCAGACTTTGTTGACTCCCCCTGGGTGGTCTTACCATTTCTGAGGAATGGACAGGGCAGGGAGAAAAACAGGAGTACAGGAGGGAATGGGAATTGGGATAGCTATGTAAAATGAGAAAAGAATGTATTAAGAAATATTAACAAAAATAATAATAATAATAAAGAAGAAGAAGAAGAAGAAAAAGAAGAAGAAGAAGAAGAAGAAGAAGAAGAAGAAGAAGAAGAAGAAGAAGAAGAAGAAGAAGAAGAAGAAGAACTAAGTTATATAGAGGTTGAGGCCAAGAAAGTGTTTGAATGACTTCCTTTAATTAGCTACGTGATGTTTTCATTTCATTTAAAAAGAAAAACAAAGAAAACTGAAGCTGATGGAAAGGCCTTATGGAAACCCACTGCATAGTTAATTTAAATATATAATTTTAAAGGGGATAACTGGTTCAGCAGTTAGGATCACTTGTTGCTTTTGCTTTTGCAGAGGATCTAAGTTCTACTCCCAGAACCTACAAGGCAGCTCACAAGCATCTACAACTCCAGTCCCATGGGATCCTAAGTCCTCATCTAACCTCCGTGGGAATCAAGAAGGTACATGGTGCCCATAAACACATGCAGACAAAACATTAATATATAAATAAATCTAAAATATTAAATATATAAAGCTTATGGAAAACAGGAGTCTAAAAGTATTGAGCATAGGTAGATAATCCTGCTCCCAGAAAACATAACTTACTAAATGAAAAATCTCAGTGCCATGCATGGAACATTTAGTCAGACACATTCTTGGTTGGCCCTTTAGCAGGGAGACACAGTCTGCTAGAAGACAGAATGAGGCACAAGAAACTCCTGATAAAGCTGGCTCATGGTCTGAGCAAGCCTGTTTCAGCCCCAGCAAGGGGTTGGCTCTACACCTTCAGAATCTTTTTAACCCTGAGATAGCATAACATACTTTGTTTCTTTGTGGGGGTCTCCCACCCCTCAAAAAACCACTGCTTTCAAAATAGTTTTTTTTTTCTATCAGCAGATTTGGGCAATAACACTTTGAAGTGTCATTCCCTCAGTCCTTAAAACAGGTCTCACCAATGTATTGGTGGACTAATTTCCGATTCAGTAAGCACAGTTTAGAAGGTGTGGGAAGCTCCATTTCAGGCTTCTCATTCGCTAAGGGTCCCTCACTCCCTGTGCAAAGTAATTACTTTCTACTGTCATCCTCATTTCCTGATATCTGGATTTTACAATCAAGTCTTATTGTTGTTGGTTTTTTTTGTTTGTTTGTTTTTGTTTTTCAAGACAGGGTTTCTCTGTGTCGCTTCAAGCCTGTCCTGGACTTTGCTCTGTAGACAAGGCTGGCCTTAATCTCAGAGATCCACTTGCTTCCACCTCCCGGATGCTGGGATTAAAGTCATGTGCCACTACTGCCTGGCTCAAATCCCTTTTCAACCACAAATAAACTCTCTTACCCACCTGAGGTCAGCGTGGAGCTCCCTGGACAGAGTTCCTTCTACTTACACACATGAAGATCCATGTTTGGTTTCTTTCTTCTTCACTGGGGATGGGACATGGGGTAGCAGTGGCCAAGTGGCTGCTGAATTTGGGAGTGAAGTCACCTCCGCTGCCCGATCTTCTCTTCCAGGTGTGGAAGATGTTAGACGTGAACACGAAGATTATCATCGCCGTTTTTAGCGGTATGGTGACTGGTACAATTATGCTGTTAATTACTGCCTATTTTCTTGTCTTGACGGCAGTCAAGGATGTCAGGTAAGTCATGTTAGTAGGAGTGACGAACACTTCTGCAATGGGACACTGGGCCCTCTACAGTGGCTTCTTGTAGAGGAAAGTAAAGGACCACTGTCAGGTCTGAGAGGATGGGGACAGATGGGTACAGAAGCTTGAGGGTTTTCCTTCTAGCTTGGAGCTGAGAGCTTCCAAGTCCACTGTTCTCAGCTGGACTGTGTGTGTGTGTGTGTGTGAGCGTGCAGGCACATGTGTGCCAGCATTCATTTCTGTCACCAGGGAGTGTGCCTTCAGTATTTAACAGGACCCTGGCTGAGCCCCCTTTCCCTCTCTGGCGCTGTAGACAGGGGAATCCACAGTGGATGCCTTGGGCACAAGCTGTCTCCTACTCACACAGAGCGTGGTCATCACGACCTCTTCCCACTCACCGGGGAGCTCACGTGTCTCCTCATTCATTGTCAGTGGCTGTGGGAAAAGTGAAGTGGGTCTAGAGAATAGAGACTCCATGGAGGACAGCTGACAGGCATGGAAGTCAGATGACAGATATTTGAAGATTGGGAGAGGAGCCTTAAGTAGGAGAGGCAGGCTGTCAGCAGTAATGGTGTCCCTTTCTCGGGACTTAGATCGTGGAGACCAGAGCTGAGCCCAGCCAACTCTAGCACCTTCTTCATCATTCCCACATCTCAGGGGCCTGTAGCAGCCACTGGGGTGCAAGCCATTCTCCCTTGCTTGAAGTGGCAGCCTGGGTTCACTTGCATAGCAACTGTAGGAGAGGGAAAGATAAGGAAGGAGCAGAGAGCTTCACCCCAAGGCTGGTGTCACATGTGTGATGGGCTTCAGCCCTGGACTTCCCATACAGCCCTCATGATTGTAGAAGCTCACTGAAAAGGACAATTCTAAGCTCATTTTCTTAAGATTCGCAAATTGGGGAGATGTTGAAAGCTTTATTAATTCATGCAAGTTCGCTCAAGAAAAGATCATCTGGGTCAAACCCATTACTGCAGAGTCTTGTATTCTTCAGGGCTGTGAGGAGTATAGCATCTATACAGATTCTGGCACCCTGCCACCTTGTTTTTGTGGCACCAACAAAGAACTCTGACATGGCTGGGGTGGAACCCAAAATCTTCACAATCAGTATTTCTTTTTTAGTAGAATATTTTATTTTTCAAATTAATTTCTGTTATGTTTATACTCTTATTTACTCTAATATGGTTTTCATGTTCTTTGCATAAATGCACAATAATAAAATAATCTTATACCTTCACATGATGGTGCTGATAGTTACGCATGTTCTTTATTCTAATGTTTTTTACTCATTTTGAGACTTCAGCCAATATGACTATGTTGTAATATAAGCAGGAGAATTGGAGTAGAACATAAAAAAGGGGCATGTATTCAGTTTTGAAGATGGGATATCATTTTGCTAAATGCCTGAAGTTTTAGAAGTACTTTAAAATTATGTTTAAGACTGAAACTTCCTAAACCCCAAGAGAAAAATGATTTCTCTGAGATGACTTTTTCAGAGCTAAATTCCGATTGAATTTTCTTACATGGGATTCCTTTTTCTTTTTTCCTCCATTCTTTTTTTTTTAATCTGTATTGTATTTAAAACTTTACTTTTTAAATTGAAAATAGATTTTTCTATACAATCTATTCATTTGTTTTGTCCTATTAGATTTTTATTTGTTCTTATTTCATTTTTTTCTTAAGATTCATGTTTGTGGGCTGGGGGGATGACTCAGAGGTTGGGAGCGCTGGCTGATCTTCCGGAGGTCCTGAGTTCAGTTCCCAACACCCACATGGTGGCTCAAGACCATCTATGGTGAGGTCTGGTGCTCTCTTCTGGCCTGCAGGCATACAAGGAGACTGAACAGATGAACATTTTGTACACAATAAATAAATAAATATTTAAAAAAGATTCCTGTTTGTTTTCTAATGAAGGAGAACAAGAAGGAGTGTGGACTTTAGGGGGTGGAAAGGTGGAGAGAATCTGGGAGGAGTTGAGCTATTTGGAAGCATAGTCAGAATAGATTTTTTTCTGCATTTGACTGAGAAAATTAATCCTTCATTGGCTTTCTCTGAAGGTGATGCCAGGCAAGACAGTACCGATGTCCCTCAACGCCCCCCAATAGTTTCCCTCTAGACCTCTAACTAAAGGCAAAGCAGGCTCCTCGAGGGGTGGTAAAAAGTGTAGTCCATAAGGAGGTGTGCTGCACTGCTGAAGAGCTTAATGAGTTTGCTAATTCATCCAAACAGAAAAAGGTAACATTTCAGGGGGTGGGTGTGAGCACATCTTCTACTGAGGGTGGAGAGACTTCTACCTCAGGTGAGATAAACCCTTAAGAATCTTAGGCCTCAAAGTTCTCAGCTTCAACAGTCCCCCATCCCATCTCCATGGCAAGTTACAGAATCCCACTCTTCACTAATAAATGTCCTGCTTTAACTGCCAAAAGAGACTGGGACTTGAATTTTCCCTGCAATTCCGTCCAATATCTTACAATGAAGGCTTTCAATTGATCTCTGCAACTTGAGTTCTCTGGCCTTGGAGAGAAGATTCTCTTCCAGGGCACACTTAGAACCTGTAGGCTGTTTTTGCACAACTGGCACTGGCCAATTTTATCACTGAGTTCATCTGTTGTCATGCATCATATTCTCAGATGCCAGAAGTTAGTTAATTTTATCATGAGCTCATTCTTCATCAATTTACCCCGATCTCTAGGAGCAAACCCAACCGGCAGCATCTTTTAGCAAGTTTTATACACAGAATCACCAAATCACAATTGGTAATTTATGTTAATCAAATTTAATTTTTTGATTACTTTTACTTTTGTAAAAATAGTTCACACCATGGGCTTTCGGTGCTCTCCAAGCTTCGAAGAGAAGTTTCAGTAACTGAAGAAGCTTCGGTAATTGTAGGACGGCAAACTGAAAAGCCTATTCTAGATACTTTAACAATTCATCCTTATACTTCGTTGTTCTAGAACCTCTTCTGATACCAAAATCTGTATTAGTCAGGGTTCTCTAGAGGAACAGAACTTACACACACACACACACACACACACACACATGCACGCACATGAATTATAGGAGTAGCTTATAGGCCATGGTCTAGCTAGTCCAACAATGGCTGTCTACTAATAGAAAACCCAAGAATCCAGCAGCTGTTTAATACACAAGGCTGGATGTCTCAAACCAGAATCCTAAAGAAGTAGGCTCTAATACCAGTGAAGGAATGGACTTGCCAGTGAGAGCCAGAGCAGGCTTCCTTTTTCAATGTCCTTTATAATAGGCTGCCTTCAGAAGGTGTGGCCCAAAGTAAAGGTGGACCTCCCCACCTCAAAAGATCCAGATAAAAGGTGTATTTTTCCACCCCAAAGGTCCAGACTAAAAGTGGGTCTTCCCTCTTCAAAGAATTAACCCTCACAGGTGTGCTCAGCTGCTTGGGTTTTACCTAATTCCAGATGAAGCTGACAACCAAGAACAGCCATCACAAACTCTGTACCACTAAGCCTGAACTTAGAAACCAGTCAGTGTTTCAAAACACAGGACATACACTGTACCCAGTCCACATACGCACCATTTATGTGAGCTACAAGAATAAGTGAGTTTTGTTTTAGCTCCCTATGAACTAGCTTTGAGATGTCCAATCTAGTTTCACTCCTTGGTTTTGCTTTTATTGGCCCTCTGATGAAAAGCTCTGCTTTCATCTCCTCTGCGCAGCTCACCAGTGACTCCCAGTCACAAACTGTTAAGAAAAACCGATCCCATCTTGCAATTGAATTTGCTATGACTTTGCTTTGTAACTAGAGATCATTGCTCAGGATACCTAAGAGGTTCTAGCCCTTCTGTTATCATTCACTCCAGAGCTAAGTCACAGTTACTGTCCCCAAGAGTCAACAAAAGAATAAAGCTTTGGCCAGGCACTGTGGTACATGTCTGTAATCCCGAGAATCATCAGAAAGTTCAAGGTCAGCCTTGGCTATGGAAGCAGTATATAATCTAAACCCTCAAAGAACAACTTCCTGTCAGAGTCAGTGCTGCAGACATGGTTCTGGCACCTGCAGCAACTTGAGGAGCTCCCTCCCATTTAGGGACCTCTACTCGGAGAAAGCCAAAACGTCAGCATGGTGAAGAAAAGAATTTCAGGACAAGCTGATATGAAGCAGAGCTGCGGTTTATTTAAAAAGTTTAAGAACAGAGGTTAATAGAGAGGTGCTCAAGGAAAAGTAAATCACATCCAAAATATGAGTGTGGGACTAAGGGAGAAGCATCCTTCACTTCTGCCTAACAGTCATACACAGGATTTTGTTGATTTCCAGTTATATCTGGAGAGGGTTGTTAAATGTAAATGTGGTCACAGGAAGACTTCTGAGGTATGCTGGACAGGATTACAACTGTAACACTCTAGACCACAGGGGTGGGGGCAGGAATTTGGGGTATCTTCACTGTGAACAAAAGCTGTTTTGTTAGTGGGATTCCCAGAAAACATCCAGGAGAACATTAAGGGCATACTCAAAACCAAGTACACTCAGGTCTTAAACCTGGTTTATTGCCACCTTAACATTCTTTTAGGGTTTTTTCAATAAGGGTCTCACTATGTAGGTAGGTTTGGCTAGCCTAGAACTTGCTATGTAGACCAAGCTGGCCTCCAACTCAGAGATCAGCCTGTCTTGGCTTCTGAGTGCTGGGATTAAAGGTGTGCACCATCATGCCCAGCTTTTTAACTTTCTTTTTTGAAGATGTTTCTATATAAGAGAAATATTGCCTATATGTTGGCAGCCTTTAGAGCAAATATTAGTGGTGACTGTCCTGGAACTCTTGATTTTCAGGTAGTAAGAGGCTACAACCACACTTTAGAGGGGACGCTCCCTTCTCTCTGCATAGTCTTATCTGTGTATCCCATCTCGTCCCCTATCACCCAGAGCAGTGAAGTAGCTCCAGGTATGACGGGACAGGGATGTGAGCTCTGCATCCCAGGCCTAATCTAGCAGGGACAGGACCTGAGAAACACCCATAAACTCAGGCAGGGAAGCACAACACAGAACAACACATACAGTGAAGGGCAGAAAGTCCAGGTCAACTCAGAGCACTCCCTTGAGCACCTCCTGCTCTCCAATACTGGGCTCTGCAAGAGAAGATTTGGGTGCACAGGCCAGAGAATCAGTTCAGGAAGGAAAGTCATGGCTGGTAAACACCAAGCTAAAGAAGATTCAGGCTTCAAAGAGGTACACGCAAGACATAGAGATGGAGAAGGATCCTTACTATGAGAAGAGGGCAGCTGGGGACAAGGTCTCCCAAGGTCATCAGAGATAGACAGGGAGACCACAGGCAGTTAAGAGCTGCTGGGGGCCAATCCCAGGAAGGTCTCAGAAGACCTCCTAGCTCTACTGAGTGCTGGCAGATTCTAATCACTGTCAGAGAAAGAAGTCAGAGAGGAGAAAAGAAAAGAGGACGGTTTTATTACAAAGCAAAAGTACACACAGCAGGCAGTGAGGACTCCTGGAGCCCTTATGCACAGGCCCTTCTTGGTGGTCTTATTTTAAACTATTTTTGACTAGGGCCATTTGACAAGGAATTGTCATGGCAGGGTGCACAGCACAATATCAAGCGTGATATTCATTTGCCATAAACATCATATCAAGCTGTTACCTGAATCTGGAGGTTCTGTTACCAGCCACTTCTACCAAATATATATGTATGTATATATATTCAAGAGACAGAAAAAGAAAATGGGTTTTGCTTACAGTTTCCGTCAGAACTGGGGGAACATGGAGGTCAGGGAGATGGTCCTTTCTCCCCACTTTTCTTATAGCAGTGTTACAATCCACAGAAAAGAAGAAACAAAAGTCAGACAAGTATATATATGAATATGTAGACTGAGCTGTGAAATAACTCATGAGGGCCGGGCAGTGGTGGTGCACACCTTCAATCCCAGCACTCGGGAGGCAGAGGCAGGCGGATCTCTGTGAGTTCAAAACCAGCCTGGTCTACAAGAGCTAGTTCTAGGACAGGTTCCAAAGCTACAGAGAAACCGTGTCTCGAAAATCCAAAGAAAAAGAAATAACTTATCAGAACTATGAGCCATCTTTCTGATGGGAAGGTGTGGGGGCATTCTAGTAGGCTCCAGGCTATTCTCACCCCCAACACAGGACTTCCCGGAGAGGTTGCAGTTCTTCAGGGTTCATGTCACCCTATGACACACACTGGATCCTTTATGAGATGTGTTTCCATCTTTCAGCCTTCTTGCTTTCCTGTAAGATCTCACTGGCCCTGCCTGCTCCCTGGTCAGGCCCTTTGTGGATCAGGGATTTGCAGTGGAGATGAGGCTGGAAAGGTGTGTCAGGCTAAGATGGAGATGGTTTCAAAGCCTTCAATTAGGGCTATGGTCCTGTCTTACAGACCTGGGGAGCCCCAGCTAATGAGGGCACTGGGGGCACTACCAAGTCATGCAGGTATTCTGTAAACTCAGGAGAAACCACGACTGCCAAAAACTGCCAAAACACTAACTGGAGCCGTAGTGAGCTCAGAAGGTGACACCTTACATCTACACATGGTATGACTATCCCACCAACCATGGCCCAAGACCAGCAAAAGTGTGCTGTGTCCCATATGCTATGTCACCTCTGCCGTATGATCGAAACCAACAGGCATTTAAAAGAACAGTTTGCCAAAACAATGGATAAGTACGAAATATCCTTTTCTTGGAAGAAAAGAAGTAAAAAAAAAACCCAACATAAACAAATTAGCAAACAGGGTTCTACTTACTTCCAGGTGGTCTTAAGAGCAGATGTGTTTAGGCACAGCTGCATCACCACCATGGACATAACAGTTAAGCTCTGAAAATTCAGTCTGCTGATTGAAAACTCCTAGATTCATACATCTTAATCCTCATTTTAGGTTCTCAGAATGTCACACATCATACATGCTAGAAAGGGGCTCTGGGAGAAGAACCTGTCAGTTCCAGAAAAGAATTTCCTTCCATTTTACCTGCAGCACCACATCTGAAATAGCATTGAAAACGAGCAATCTACAGCTGCACTGCAATGAACCAGAGCACTGCCCCTCGCTCGTAAACTACCCCAGTCTGCCCCAACACTGCACACAGTCATCTCAGATAAACAGCATGAAGTATAAACCGGTAATCCGTAGGAAAGAGTCCGGGTATCCAACTTTCCGAAAATTAGAAAAAAAAAATCATATCATTACTTTTCATACTCCTGAGATTATATTTCACAGGTATCTGTATAAATAAAAAAATCCACTTCAAACATATGTCATATACAATACAAACCAATGAATTGCATTAGAAGTCTATGCATATCCTAAAAACTCGAGCAATACAAGTATACATTTCTGTAAGAGTGAAAAATATAGCAAGCAAATAACTTACGACTGCATCAGGGTAGCTGATGGTGCAGAACCGGGTCTACAGTAACAAGTGCACTAAAAAGGGCACTGAGGTCACCATGTAAGACAACAATCCTTCAAAGGACATTAAAGACTTGATTTTCATAACCTTTTTGGATTTGGGCTTTGTAATAAATATGTAATAAATATCTGCAAGAATTGGGTATGTTGATAGCTTATCTCTCTCCATTGGAAAGTCTTTCTCTGGAGTCATAATGTCTTAGAGGCATCCCTGGGGGTGGGGAGTTGGGATTTCGCAGCAAGTCCACTAACAAAGCCATTTTAGCATCTATGTGCTCCTGGAGCTGACAGATCCTCTCATCAATGTGGTCCATAAGCTTCTTTTCCATGAGCTCCATGTTTTTAGAAAGAACCTTTTCCAAGTAGGCGCAAACAGGCTGTTCTTCCATCCTAAAAATAAAAATGTAAGGTCTATCAATTTTCTCTTTCTGATGACAAAAGCAAAGAACTGAGCTAGCCAAAGGGCACCCAGGCTGCACACTGCACCGGTCTCTAGCGCGACCCTCCCCACGTCACAGTCCAGCTCTAAAACCCGCAACAGTGGCCACAGTGCCGAATGCACAGCACTCTCCTACTAACTGCTTTGTCCAGTTAGACAACTGCGAACGACATAAAGCAAAGATAATCAAAGAACAAACCGAGGCTGTGGCTGTGTTGCTGGAGGTCTTTCTAGCATGTAAGAAACCTTGGGTTAATCCCTAGCACTGCATAAGATTAGGTTTGGTGGTAAGGGAGACAGCTCAGTCTACAAGAACTGCCCTGCAAGCATGAGGACCCTTGATTCTAGAATACAAATTAAATATTAAAATTAAAATTAAAATATTGAAAGCTGGGGCTGGAGGGGGGGGGATGGCTCAGTTTGGAAAGAGATATTCAAGTGTGAAGAGCTGAGTTCACACCCTCAGCGTACCCCGTAAGAAACCTGGTGCTATGGCCTGTGCCTATAACCCTCATGCTGGGGAGGCAGAGATGGTGTCTGAATGGCCAGCTAACCTTGCCAAATCAGGGAGCTCCAGATACCATAAGAAATCTGCCTCAAAACCCAAAGTAGGACATGATTGTGAAAGACACCCAAAACTGACCACTCCCTTCCACCCACATTTTACACACACTTGCATGTACACCTTCATACATGAATACTTACTACATAAATTTACATACACATGGCAGCCATGGTAGTGTGAACTTAAAATCCCAGAACTGGGTACATAAAGACAAAAGGATCTTAGCGACTCACTAGCCAGCCAGTCTAGTTTTCAGTGAGAGACCCTATCTCAAAAGACAATGAGGATGGCTTCTTAGAACAACACCTGATGCTGTCCTCTAGCTTCTACATGCTGAACATGCTTCACCTCCAAGCACACACCAACACAAAGTGTGACACACACCTGTAATTCAGCACTTGGGAAATGAACCATGAGAATCAAAGTTCATGGTCAAACTGTGGTCAGTCAGAGACTTGCCTGGGTGTGGTGGTTCGAATGAGAATGACCCCACAGGTTCATATATTTGAATGTTTGGTCCATAGTTAGTGGAAATGTTTGGGAAGAATTCAATGGTGTGACTTTGTTGGAGGTGTGCCACTGGGGGTGTGGATTTTGAGGTTTCAAAAGCCCACACCATTCGCAGTTAGCTTGCTCTCTCTGATGTAAGCTCTCAGCCACGGCTTCACTGATATGTCTGCTTGCCTGCCTGCTGCCATGCTCCCCACCATGATGGTCATAGCCTCTAACCCTCTGGAACCATAAGCTTCCAAATTAAGTGTTTTCTTTTATAAGTTGAACTTGGCCATGGTGTTTGTCATGGCAATAAAAGTAACTAAGACACTGGGCTATATGAGAATCTGTCTGAAAAAAAACTACAAGCCTTCAGGAAAGGGCTGTTAATGAACACCAGAACAGGGAACCTCAAAGAGGGGCCTATAAACCTTGTGCTCTCTCCCCCAGGAACTCAATAAAGTCTAAAGTATGTTTGTACTAATAGAATGATGTTATCTGACTCTTTCATCCTTATGCCCGTGTGAACACACAGCGGCACTTTCCAAATGTACATGAGAAGTAAAACCCGTGCTCTAATAACTCACAGAATTGGCAGCAGTAAATTCTCCTCCTAAAATGCCCTAATACAGTGGATTTAGTATATAAACGTGCATTTCAGACACTAACTTGCTTTGCCTTCAGTGTTCTTACTAGTTACAAGTTATAAGGTAGCATATAGAAGATTGTAGTCATCAAAAGCTAATATAGGTTTTCACAAATTAAAATATAATTTTCACTAAAGTCTTAAAAGAATTTGCTTCTTTTTCATACTTACATTTACATATGATGGTTTTATTATTTCCTAACTATGAAATAGAATCAAAACCAGCACGCTAATATTTATACAAAATGTATGTAGAGCTCTGTGCCATTTTATCATATGCACAGTATTCATCCCAACACCACCAGTCAAGACGCAGAATCTCATCCTGTCATCCCTTTGTCCATTCCCTTTCCCAACTCCTACTAGTATGTCTCTACCATCTGCCATGTGGCCACATGGGTCTGTTGTTCCTCATCATAAATTCACCCGAAAGCCATCCAGGTTGTTGTTGTGTCTAACTGCTGATTACCACTCCACACTATGGAAATACCAGTTCTTAAATTGCCTGTTACAAAATATTTTGGTGTTCCCATTTTAGAACTATTACAAATAAAGTTTCCCCTGGGCAGTAGTGGTGCATATCTTTAATCTCAGCACTCAGGAGGCAAAGGAAAGCTGATTTCTGTGAGTTTGAGGCCAGCCAGGGTTACAGAGTGAGTTCCAGGACAGCCAGGGCTGTTATACAGAGAAACCCTATCTCAAAACAAAACAAAACAAATAAAGCATCCAAGAACAATTGTTTACTGATTTTTATATGGTCATAAAATTTCATTTCTCCAGGATAAAAGCCGAGGAATATGCCTGTCAGGTCATATGATAATGTGCATGTAGTAATTAAATTGCCAAATGTTTTGGGGTGACTGTATCATTTTATGATCCCAGCAGTAAGCTGTGAGAGATCTAGTTCTCCATGTGCTTGGGAGCATTTTTAAGTTTTAGTCATTCCAAGAAACACACAGTTACCCTGTGGCTTTAATATGCATTCCCCTGGCAATAAGGAGGCCATGCTGGCCACCCTTCTTTGTGCTTGTCTGCTTTCTATGTAGCCTCCCTGGTGCAAGATTCCTTGTTTCCTGTCTGTGTTTTACTCAGCATTATTTTAAACACTGAATTAAGTGATTTCTTTGTATGTTAGGAACAATTCATTTGTTGAATTTGTGATTCAGAAATATTTTCTTCCAGTTTATATTAAATCATCGTACGAGGTCTTCCACAGGCATGAGTCTGACATCTTGCTGGAGCCTACACATCATTTTTTGTTTGTTGATCATGTTTTTTATGATGTATCTAAGCATTTTTCCATTGGACTCCAGGAGGTCCTCCCCTGCATTAGAAAGTTTCAGTTTACTTTTTGCTGTATGGCCCATTAATGTTCATTTTCTTTTTTTCTTTTTTTTTGGTTTTTTCGAGACAGGGTTTCTCTGTAGCTTTGGAGCCTGATCTGGAACTAGCTCTTGTAGACCAGGCTGGTCTCGAACTCACAGAGATCCGCCTGCCTCTGCCTCCCGAGTGCTGGGATTAAAGGCGTGCGCCACCACCGCCCGGCATTAATGTTCATTTTCATAGGTGTGAGGTTTATTTTTACCTGTTGATATCACAATGGCTTAGCACCACCGTTAAGACTGCTCTTTCACAACTTAACTGCAATGCTGCCAAGCCACCTCTGTGCTTGTCCCATCCACCTGCGTGTCCTACTGCCTGCTAGTGCCTGATGCTGCAGCTCTACCACATCCCGAAATATGAAATCATTTTTCTTGCTTTATTCTTTTTAAACCTGAAGTACATCAAGCACATATATCAATTAGGAGAGTACTGTTGCTTTTACTATGCTGAGTACATCTATCAACATGGCATGTCTCTACATTATTTTAGACTTAAGCCTTCTCAAGATTTCTTCTATCAATATTTTATAATTTTCAGTTCACAGATCTTATTTTCTCAGCTATGTACAATTATTTTATAGATTTTTAAATGTATTTACATATATTTTATGTATTTCAATTTATTTAGTCGGGATTCCAGGGTAACAGTAGCTTCAGAAAATGATGTCTTTTTATTCCCCTTTGATTTTCTGGATTATGTAAAAAATGGTGTTCTCTACATGTTTGGCAGAATTCTCCCATAGAACTACCTAGGCCAGTATATTTTTTCGCATGAACATTCTGTGTTGGCTTTCCATCTCTGTGATGGTATCTGAGAATAACTTTCGGGGTTACTTGCTTCCTGGTTTCAGAGTTTTACAGCCTGCTTTCCCATTGCTGTGGGTCCAGGGTGGACTAGAAAGTATGGGAGATGAGTGTGTGCCAGAGCAAAGGGGCTCACCTCATGGCAGCCAGAAAACAGAAGAGAACTAGGGAGGGGTCTGGGATCAGACATTCTCCAAAGTCATGCCCCAGTGACCTACTTCCTCCAACAAAGCTCCATTCTTATCATCTTCAAACACTAATGAAGTACAGCTCCATCAGTGTCCTCATGATCCAATCATGACTCAATGACGGGATCCATAAAGTAGAAACCAAGCCTTCAATATGGGGGAGGGGGATGGGATGATGACACACAGCACATCCACATCCAAACTTTAACACCCTCCCATTACAAATTCAGTAGTATTAGTGGTTATAAGGTCATTCCATTATCATTTTGTGTTGTGTTCTGTACGTTATGGTTTTTAAAAAGTAAATCCATCTCCTCTAAGTTATTAAAATTGTGAGCATGAAGTTACTTCCACATCCCCTAACTACCAAGGCTCTTAGTGAAATTTTCCACGGTATCTCACACTGGCAGTCTGTATCCTCTCCCTTATTCTCTAGTCTTGTTAGAAGTTCAGCAACTTTCATAAAGTTTTCAAAGAATCACCTTTTCATTTCGTTATTTTCTCCATTGTTTCCCTGTGTTTATGAACATCCTCCTCTGGCTTTCCGAACGCTAGCACTGCAGGTTTGTGCCACTGCTGGACTTTGAATTCAGTCTTTAATGGATCAAAATTATTCAAACCATCTATTTCATTGCTTAAATTTTTAAATTTTTTAATTATGTGTATGAGTGCTTTGCTTGTATGTATATATATGTGCCATGTGTGTGCCTAGTGGCCACAGAGGTCAGGAGAAGGCACTGGAACTACTAGGGCTAGAGTTACAGGTGGTTGTAAGCCATGCGGGTGCTGAGAATCAAACTAACAAATGCCCGTAACTGCTGACCGTCTCTCCAGCCCTTATGTCAGGTTTTGGTAGTGGTTGTGCCACTGTCCGCACACCATCTTCACCAAGGCAACAGATGACGCTACCAACCCTGCCTTCACTTTTTAGACACAGCCCACAAACTATCTCTGCATTTTTACTTGGCTTTATAAATTTTAAAAAATATTTCTGAGACTTCTTTTGTGTGTGATGTATATGTTGTACACATGTTCATGTGGATGCCTATGTGTACGTATATATAAGCTTATAGAGCAGGAGGCTGTCACTCTATTTGCTGAGACCATCTCTCAAGGAACCTAGAGCTCACTGATTTAGTAAAACTAGCTAGCCAGCAATCCTCGGGGGTCCTCCTGTCTGGGTCTCCCCAGCACAGGATAACAGGACTACAGGTGGACACCACCACACTCGGGCTTCTGTGTTTTAAACACGGGGTTGGAAACTCAGGCCCTCATTCTTGCACAGCACGCACTTCACCAACTGAGCCGATTCTCCACACTTCTTCAATCAGATAAACTGCACTGTTTAATCATCAAGTGTTTGGACATTTTCCTATTGTCTTTCCATTACTGTTAAATGATTTCTTATCTTTCTGTATGGGCTGAGAAAATACTCTGATTTCAGTCCTCTTAAATTTGATGAGGCTTTTTTATGACTTGATACAATCTTTCTGTGACTCTTTCACAAACATGAATAAAACTATTCTGCTTTTGTCAGTAGAACTTATACTAAGTGCTGATGTAAGCATGTTGGTGGTTGGGGATATTTTCTTTCAAACTAATCTAAGCACCATTTTCAGATGTAAACTTTAAATTAAGATTAAATAGTAGAGGAAAATGGTTCATCTGAATTATGACCAGGGTTCTGTATTTCAGACTAGAATACTATTTTGACCAACGATATCTATGAAAAGGATTAGGAACATGCTACTTGGCATCTTAAGCAAACAGATGCTGCACAGAGAACAGGTTGAGACCAGAGGAGAAGAGTTTCTACACTATAAATAGTTCCCATCCTACTACAGTTTTTTGACTAAAAATGTAGCCTGGAACAAACACAAGCTACAAAGGCAATTTGTTACAATGGCAAGCATAGCACACCTCGCCAAAACTTGTAAATTCTCACAGTTCCTCCAGATTCACGCACACGGCCTTCTAATGCACCCCTTAGTTGATGGCTATAATCTTCCACAAACGCCTGAGACTGTGCAACACCAATTCTAGGCTCTCCCTTTGGTGCAGCCCGTCCTACTCTATTCCTAGTGAGTGTGTCAAGGATGAACTGGAAAAGCTGGAAACACTCTCCAGGTAGCGCACCAAGGCAAATCTGTTTCCCTCCACCTGACTCTCCCGCGTACCAAGTCTCAACAGTATTTGCTTTAAATAAAATACTTACGAAACCCCAGCAGTGCTCTCTCGGGGCTTGTAGCTGTTTTCCTGCCACTTGGCACTATGTCCCACGCGGAGATGGTTGACCTGACTGCATAAATTCTGGAGAAAAGGCAGCAACTCAGAGCTGGGCACATTTGAGTTGCCACTTGCCTTCTTTGGTAAGAAAGAAGACACTGCATTTTTAAGATCACTTTCAAGAAGGGAATGGTTTTGTGGCACAAGGTGGCACTCATCGTGGTTTGTGGTATTTCCTTTTCCAGATGGCTGCGTGCTTTTATCAATAAGAGCCTTTAAATTTTCCGTGATGGCTGAAGGTGTCAATCCAGTTCTAAAAGGAAAAGGTGTAGAAGACGCTTTATCTAGGACTCCTGAAGAAGGTGAGGACTGCAGCGCAATCAGATGCTTGTGGCCTGTGGTCCCCAGCATTGACTGAAGCTGATCTCCAATGGGAAGACAATTCTGAGCAAGGAAAATAAGCAAATATTAAAGAATGAAGGCTGAGCTTTGGAGTGGTAGCTAGAAGTCGGGCAATCTGCACTCTTTCATTGATCCTCAGTGCATCCCCATGAAGAACGTTGTTACTGTTAATATTAAAAGAGAGGAAACCAAGGTGAAAGGTTCCTGCCCACAGAAGCCAGACAGTAAGTGACAGTGCTGGGACATAAACCTAAACTTCTGTCAATCATTTCATATGGAACAAATTAAAATATACACTACTATGACAGCAAAATATACTAACAGGCTGTAATGTTTTCACTACTAAAGGCTTCCTTATGGCAGTAACATATAAGACTAGCCATAATAGTTGATCATTTTCTTTTAGATTTGTTTATTTTTATGTATATGTGTCTATGCTTGAGTGTATGTTTTTTATCTAATAATTTCCTTTGAGTGAAACTCATGGAATAAAAAAATATTATTAATATAATAAAACCCGAAAAAACGTAAGAACTTAAATTAACCCACTTCTATTAATCTATGTGCTGCCCCAAGGCTCGCGACATTTACCTCTCCAGCATCTTTTGCTTACTCTCCCTCCGGCTAATGACCTTCTCTCTGACTCCACCTGCCCTTCTTCCCAGCTTCCTCTGTGTCTGGCTGTCCCACCTATACTTCCTGTCTAGCTACCGGCTAGGTCGGCTTTTTAACCAACCCGAGTGACAAATCTTCACAATGTACAAAAGCATTATTCCACAACATCAAACTCAGGTCATTAGGCTTATACAGTGAGCCTTTGACCCACTGAACCAAACAAACCAGCATTTTAAAATTTAATAAAATCAATCTCTACTTGCCTGCTGCTGAAACCTAATCATATTCATCAGCTGTTGAGCTCCGGGAGATAACTTTGACCCCATTGACTCCATTATGGTTTGGATATTGTCGAGGTCTATCCGTGATCCTAGAGCAGAAGAGCTTGGTGAAGGATTTGCTGACCTTGGTCTCACGTGCACCACAACTTTACTGATGAGCACACACTGCTTTTCACCGAAGGATAGCAACTATCATGAAACAAAAACATTCCAGGAAATAACAGTAGTATTAAAAACAACCATCACTTAAGGTAACTCCTTAGTATTACCAAAACAAGACAGGGCATTCAAGGGTCTAAAAATTAACTCAAAGTGCATTTAAAGTTTCTTTATAGTCATCAAAGTTAGAAAATAAATTCAAATGCATCATGAGGCAAACACCAACTATTTAAATAAAGAAATCCTTCCCAAGCCATAAGAGCCACAGAGAACACGAAAGCTTTCTTTACTTAAAGGAATTAAAACTAAGCCACACCTGGCTGGTGGATAGTGCAGTGTTCAGCACTTGACTGACGTGCTCAAGGCCCTAAGTCTGAGTCCTCTGTATCACCAAGAGAAAGAAACCTAAAATCCCTTGATCCTAGCATTCCCCAGTTGGCTTTAATATTATTTAATATAAAATAAAACTGTCCAGATGACCATATGGCATTTACCTAACTCCTAAACATAATTCAGTCTTCTCTAATTCAGAAATGAAGGCTGTGATGCCAGAGCTACTTAATATGTAACAGCTAGTAGTAGTATGTAAAGTGGGGTTCAGGGGGAGTTTCTAATGGGGTGAAGGATACTCAGGGGTGTAAGTCAAGTTTGGAACCCAGTTCCCTTGGCTTTTATCACCATAGATTTTCCATTTTTGTATGGTAACCAGGGTCTCACACATGCGCGCTAGGTCAGTGCTGGTCATTAATTCATACTCCCATCACCCTGACAGTTTAGGCTGTGCATGTTTCTGAACCAAAAGACATTTCATATGTGGTATAAAGGAAAGGGCTCTAAATCAGACACATCTGAGGTTAAATTTTCAGTTCTCCTATTTCACAACCTGTGCAATCCTGGGCAAATGGTAAGATGACTTTGCATAGAGGCTTGTGTGTCAATATAGCCACTATAACACTGAGTAAGTGCTCAGAATTCTGAATTAGGAACATTTACACAGCTTTCAAACAAGCCAAAGGGATTCCCTAATTGAAAAGTTCTCTTCATACTAACACATACTTCCATGGAACAGTTACAAAATATATTCACTTTGAGAGACACATAGACTCTTGTCACAAAGACACAGATCAATAAAACCCCAGGCTCTACAAACTCTGAGTCACATACGTGACAGTCCTCAACAGTTAAGGAAAAGCCCGTTAGTACTTCCCTTCTTTTATCTAAGTATTTTTATTTTTTAGTTTCTTCAGACAGAATCTCAATGGGCAGCACTGGATGGTCTGGAACTCACTACACAGACCAGGCTGACCTCAAACTTGTGATGTTCTTGAGTGTTAGTATTATAGGTGTGTGACAGCATACTAGTCCTTACTGTCTCCTTTAAGTTGTATAATCCCAAGAGGCTTTTTCCTCAGTGACTACAGTATATCTTTGTTTTTTAGACAGGGTCTCTCTCTCTCTCTCTCTCTCTCTCTCTCTCTCTCTCTCTCTCTCTCTCTCTCTCTCTCTCTCTCTGTGTGTGTGTGTGTGTGTGTATCATACTAAATAATATATAATCAGTAAATATGATGATCTTGTTCCACTAAATTACAAGCAACATGGAGACTGGCTCTCCATTTTCTTGTTTTTCAAGGGAGTTTCCTTGTGTAGCCCTGGCTGTCCTGGCTGTAGACCAGGTTGACCCCAAACTCAAAGAGATCCACCTGCCTCTCTGCTGAAATTAAAGGTGATTAAAGGCGTGCACACCATCGTCCTGCAGCACTTCAATTTCCTATTGATACTTCTAAATGCCTAGTGCAGTATCTGTTATCAACAGGTACTAACTATTCACTAGATAAATCACTTCATTCAAATGCCTTTACAAGCTATTCGTTTATTCTGTTTAGACTTACGGAATAAACAGTTCTGTGAACTGTGCTCTTCAACAAAAGTCATTTGTTCTTTTCTTGTCTTTAAACTGAGGCTTACTGTCTTCTGGGATAATAAGCACATAATTTTGGATATAAAACAGTTCCAAGAATTTGGTTTCTAGGGACCATTAATTTTTCTCATGAAGTAGGTCCAGAGAAAAAAAAAAAAAAAAAAAAAAAAAAAAAAAAAAAAAAAACTGGCATTGGCCAAAGCAATCATTGCCAACAGAGTTGAATTCGTTTTTATAACATGACTTGAGTGCTCCAACTCAGCCCCTAGTCCTAAACTGACAGCAGCATTAATGTTTATCTCAAGAATATTTTTTCTGGATGAAGACAACAGACCAAATTCCTTGAAATTTCTGGCTCTTCTTTGAGCTTTTCCTTCATTCTTTACATACACGGTCAGTTTTGCTTCTGCCTTTTGTAGAACTATAGCCTTATAGAAAGATTTTTAAAATGTTCTTAGCGGAGTTTCACAAGGTTTCAAAATATAGTACTACTATATTAATAAAACATTTTCTATAACTAATAAATTACCCCACTTTAAAGATAATTTTAATGTCTATCAAGGGATTGATAACTTTCAGAAAATAATATCCATTTACAAGCTAACAAAGCATTTCTGAACTAAACCTAGGGACCAAGTCAGACTAACTGTACTGCCAAACCAAGAGAAAATAAGTATGTATAGAACTAAAACAATCCGATTAACTTTAAATCTTAAAATTTAGTGATGACTTACCTTTATTTTACAAGCATGGGTGGGAGGTTCCAACTTTAGGTATTTTTTGTACAAAAGAATCTTTTCGTGTTCACTAAAATAAAAGAATTCATTTTTAACAGCCAATGATTATAAGCATTCATACATACTTAAGAACAAAGGTGTCTTGGGATTCCCTTTTCCCAGGCAGGCACAGAAAGTCTGAGGTTCCTGACTGGGCAGCAACACGTGGAGGGGCTGTGCCTCCCACATGCCAGCTATGTGGGAGAACAAAACATAGGAGCCCACAGCGTATTTAAGAGTTCTGTAAACACGACTATTGTTTCCAACATGCATAGTACACACAGAGTTTGGGTTACATTAAGGATGGATTTGGGCAGAACCTTGTAAAGAGTCAAGGGGAAAAAAATCAGAAATGGTCCATCTTATAAGAGGTTAATGAGCACGCTGATGTGGTGGTCTTCGGTTGATACACCATTTGGAAGGAGCTTTCTAGAAGGGAATATATATATATATATATATATATATATATATATATATATATATATATATATACACACACACACACACACACACTCAGGGTTTCAGAACGCTTAACTGTTGTAAAAACAGACCCCAGACCCCACTGAGTTAAATGAGAGCAACAAGAATGCTTTCTTTTGTTTGTTTTTTTGAGACAGGGTTTCCCTGCGTAGCAGTCCTGGCTGTCCTAGAGCTCGCTTTGTAGACCAGGCTGGCCTCGAACTCACAGAGATCCACCTTAAAGGCCTGCACTACCACAACTGGCTGAGAAACAAGAATACTTACCAGGACTTTAGTCTAATAAAACTCTTCCATTAATTATCAGTGTCCCACCAATTCGCTTCCAGTTAATTAGTCCTAAATTTCCATATTGATAAACCCACTCATCTGCCCTCTCTTTTTAATTTTGAAGGCTTAGTGTATTGGTATGTTTTTAACTTCTCTCCCCTAACTCCTGGTGTCGATGCTAGAAGATCTACAAATGTTGAAAGAGCCAAGAATAAAGACACTGATTCAGACAAACGCTTTCACCTGGACAAGTCACAAACCTGTCATCCAGGACAGTGCAGACATTCTTGCCCCGACTGGTTCCACAATACTCCTCTCCTACATATACTTCCATGTTTCTTGCTGAACTCAAAATGCCAACCGAGAGGATTTCTTCACCCCCATTAGGCCCACACTTCAGGTAAAGGAAGCAGGGGTTTTCTTCTCGGGAGCTCAGGCTGCTGCTCTTTAGACTCACCAGATCCGGGCTGAGAAGGAAATCGATAAAACATCACACAGAGAACTTTTCTGAGTAGACCCATAACCCACCTCTTCAAACTCACTCCCACTTGCTCCGAGGGCCAAGAACCTTCCCCAGCACCCACGGGGCTTCATAAGGATCGCTGGCTTGAGGCGTCAAGGCATTTCCCTTCCACCTTCCCTAGACCACGGCCATTCTATTCAAATCTCTAATTCATTCGCAGTCAATTAAAAGCGCTCACAGTGTGTAACGAAAGAACAACGATGTATCTTTCTCTAAGTTGCCATGCGTGGTTCTTTATGGTTGGACTTGTCCTGTTCCAGTGCCCCTGAATAGAAGGTTGCCTGGTTTCGGGGGTGGCGGCGAGGAGGATTCTAACAGGAGCCTGTGGCGGTGTCCCCGCTGACTCCGGGATCCTGAATCGGCGTTTCCAGGCCTCTCGGCCCAGCAAGCAGCCCCTGCCCGCAGCCTCGCCCACCTCCCGGCCCCGCTCCCTCAGCCCACCCCGGTCGGTCCCGCGGCCTCGCTCGGCTCCCATCCTCCCCACTCCACGGCAGCGTGGCTGTCACCCGGCCCCAGCCCGGCGCACCCCGGAGCTGACGGCGCCAGCAGCTGCTCGAAGTTCAAGTCCTGGGCATCTGGCCCAATCCGGGTAAGAAGGAAGCTTTGGGTCAGCGCCCCGCACGCCGCATCCCAGGACGAGGTCAGCGTCGGGCCGCGGTCCAGTCCTGGACCTTCGGTCGCGGTCTCCATTCTGTCTCCTCCAGCCCAGGCAGCGCCGGAACCTCTCTCGTGGAGCTTGCGTTTCCTTCAGTGCAGAGCGGAGGTGAAGGTTCAGTACAACTTCCGGTTCTTTCCCGCGGCCCCCGCCCCTCCCGCTCGGCTTCTTCAAACCCCGGGAAACCAGCCTCCATAAATGCGCATGCGCATATCGTAGAAGTTTGTTCTAAATCTTCGCGGGAGGCAACTGAGGACTTCGTTGGTGTCTTTCTCGCTCCAGTCTCAAGTGCCGTGCGCACGCGAAAACCAAGATGTTTATTTCGACATTGGCTATGGTGGTCCAACCAGCGGACCAGCGGACCAGCGTTGGTTTGGGGGCGGACGGGGCGGGTTGGGGACCCTGGGATAGTCCCAGAGAAGATAGGTGCAGACTCCTTAGTTCAAGACACCTTAAAACCAGCTCTCAATCTGGAGACCTCGGGAGGGACGCCCGGCCCTTCCTACGTCAGCTTGTGGAGTATATGCTGAGCGGGCCAGATTTGGGGCAATGCGACCAAGGTTGATGGTGTTATCCCACTCCTCACGTCACCCCAGTGGGCTGTGGAGGAAAGTGTGGAGCTCAGTGTTTAGCATCGCAGAATACTATTGGGTGACAGAAGGCATTAAACAGCTGAACCGATGGTGGCACTAAGATCAGGCTCCTGGGCCTCAGGAATGAGCTGGAACATGGCGTGCACGTTCTAAATGGCAGAAATATTACGGTTAAGAAACGTCCAGCGGACACAAAGCCTACACTGTACCTTAATGTTCTGCACTCTTGGCCTTGACAAGAAATGGCAATTTTCCTCTGTCTCTGCGGAAATAAATTCTACCGTCAAGCTTTCTGTGGGAGCAAGTGGGACTTGAAACTTCATAGAACCCACAGGAAAGCAAGCTAGGTATTGTCTGACTCTAGCGGCTTTCTGAAGTGTCTTGTGTAGATAACTTTAACATCTTTGGGGTTATAGACGAATTTTCTTGCCCACCCCAAAAGATGTTAAAGTTTCTACAAAGAAATGTGGAATACCCGAATTTCGAAGTCGTGTTTGAGGCCATACAGTCTCTGGAGAATGGTTTTGTTCACCCATAACCCAGTTATGTCTCAGAACTTAGGGTTCATCACTCAGAAAAAAAAAAAAAAAAGGCTTTCCTTTAATTTCCACTTTAGTCTGTATGTGTAACCCTGTCCAAAAATGTATGTGTCTTCTGGCAAGAAAAAGATGGTTGGATGTAATTTTCTGGAGGCAGTCACCAGGGTGTATGTAAAGTGTGTTCATCAAGTTTGAAAGAAAAATCAAAGACCAATAAAAACAAAATCCAGAAATAGCAACCTTTAATGTCCAAAGGCCCAGTATGTGAGGACTTTGTAAAACTCACGCGTTCTAAGTTGTCATCGTTCCTCTTCCGTATGTCACAGGGCTCGAGGTTTTTATTCCAGCCAGCTGGGACCAAGGTGTGGCTCCGAGTGTCCAGAACACAGATTTTTAAGGGCAGAAACCTGAAAGTTGAGGCATCTCACTCAGCAACTGCAGGGGACTTTGTAGCATAAGTAGGTTTCACAGAAGCTGAGATAAGCGTTTAGCTATCCGAGGGTTCCGCACAAACAGGCAGCTAAGGTGAATGGTTAGCTGGAGGAGGTTCCGCACAAGCAAGCAGTTTTAACAAAAGCTAAGATAAGTTAGCTGGGACCTTCTGACCTTTGGTCTCTAGAATAAATAGAGTTGGGTAGTTTTCTGTGGGATTCCCTGGTGTCAAGATCAGATTATATCTGGAACTGGCTTCAGCAGGAGTACAAGATGGAGGAACCTCTGCATTGTCTTGGCCTGTCACACTGTATTTCCTGCTTCCTCTGGTCATGAATTAGGTTAATATCTGTAGACATTCCAAAGGGAAGTATACTCTAGAAACGCTAACTTACAGTTTTGTACACAAGATTAATACCGTGTGGATTTTTACTTCTTTAAATAAGGCTGATGAATCAGAAAACTAAAGACACTTGTCATAAAGACTCCTGCCAATAAATCACCATTTCTTCATTTCCTCCAAAGCTGTTATCTTTCTTCATCTCTGCTTGTCATGTGTTGAGGCACTACCTTCATCTGAACCATCCTGGGCTTTTCTTCCCTGAGCCAGGAACCTATTCTCATCCCCCCATATTATCCTCTGCTCTGCCCTCTGCCCTCCATCCCTTCTAGTGACTGATGCTGCTGACTGAGCCGGCATCACCACGCCTGGTGAACTCTGATCCCACCTTCCTGCCAGGCTCCTCCTCCCAGAACACTATTTCTTTCCAATAGTTTTGACAAAACAAGAAAGCCTTTATCATTCATAGCCAAATTTGAATCTCTGTTATAAAATGGAATTGATTTATCTGCTGCATTACAATCTTTGAAGGATTTGCAGTCCCAGGCTTGGCCGGTTTCCATATTTGCTTCCCCTTCCAGCTACATGCTTGTTGATAAGGAATTGTTTTGTGCTTGTGAAGTTAAGAACAATTCTACTGTGTGGACTTGTTAGAGATAGCAGCTTTATCACAGAAGCATAACAAAGCAAAAATGGTGACTATTTGGGCTTCTTTTAGAAGCCTGTGTGGTTATGGTTCAAAGCTGACCTCAATTTTAGTATGTAAGGAATTGCAAAGGATTTTCTTCTTGTTTTTCCTTTTGAAAGCATTAAGAATGTTTGTTAGTCACTGGAGGTAGTGGTGCATGCCTTTAGTCCCAGCACTCAGGAAGCAGAGACAGGCAGACCTCTGTGAGTCAAGGCCAGCCTGGTCTTCGTAATGATTTCCAGTACAGCCAGAACTACACAGTGAGACCCTGTTTAAAAAAATAAAAAAGGTTAGAAACTTCCCAGCAATAACCAATATTAAGTTAAATAAATCAGGGTTTTGATTACCTATTTTAAATGGCTATAATTTATTGATACATAAGAACTCATTATACCCTCTAAGAGACTATTTCAGATCTGCGCTCACTGGGGCATGGTGGTACATGCCTGTTGTCCCTACTTGGGAGGCAGGTGGAAGGATCCCTTAAGCCCACAAGTTAGACACTGAACTTGGCAATAGCAATAGCAAAAAAAAAAAAACCAAAAAAACAAACAAAAACTGCCTTCAGAATATGAATCAACACATATTTGAAAGTTATATTTTAGAATATGAATTATTAATTTTCTTGATCACCTTCCTTCGATAATGAAACCATTTAAACCATCTTAATTTTTAAGTAGTGAGATCTTAGTGAATAAATATACCTGCCTTTTACCCAGGAGTGTATGTTCCAACAAGGTGGTTATAGGAAATTAATTTCCCTCTTGCCTAGAACCACATAGCTATACTTACCCTCTCCCTTCCCCTCACCGGTCACAAATTCATTGGTTACCTGCGGGAATTGATGGGATGTTATTGGCGTGGAAAGGAGGAATCAAGATAACGTTTTGTTGATACCCCTATAAAAAGATGGGGAAGCCGCTCAAGTAATTCTGAATTCAACATTTCTTACACCATACACACGACATTTTCCTTGTTCTTGGCGGTTTGTGTTTTTTAGGAAGGCTAAGGAGTTTGAGAGAGGGTCTCATGTAGAACATTCGAACACTTGCTCCTCCTGCGTCTGCCTTTCAAGTGCTGGGATGATAGGCTTGTGTCCCAAATCCCAGCTCGCTACCACTTTATTTTTTTTAATCTATTGATAATCCCCATGTTCTTTCTCTTCCTGCATATGTTGCAGGTAAGATCTATCTAAGGATGTGTGTTTCCTGTCTTTATTTCTTCTCCCTTGCTGCCGCCTGGCGGCACCAAGACTCAATAACGAATACTCAACCCTTGCACTTATCAAGCCCAGGAACGGCAGAAAATAGGCTATCCTCGCTTCGCCTCCTGCTGTTTGATTCCCTGCTCTTTACCCTCAGAGCCTTCCTTAAGAAGTTTCAAGTCTCTCTTCTGAGATTTTGGACAGAGAAACCTTATTGTAACCAAACCAAAATGCAAAGCCCTAATGGCTTGAAGGTGGGGTGATTCTATCGGTAGTAAACCTAACTCAGGGGCCCTTTAAGAGTGTTCAGAAAGTACTAAAAGAAGCGCCCATACCTCCCGGGCCTGGGGTACTGGTGTCAGGGACACTTCAGGACCACTTGGTCCAGAAGGCGCCTGGACCAAAGGCATCCTTTCCGAACCCGCATCCTCGCTTGTTCCTCCAGTGTCGCCAGAGGGCGCAGCATGGTGCTGCTGCACAGCGCGTGCGCAGCAGGCGCAAAGGTTTCTGCAGGCCGCAGCGGAAGACATGAAGACTGCGGCGGCGGCTGGGGAGGTCAGCGTCGACGGGCGGCCGAAGCTGGCACTGTGCGTCCTCTGCGGCTTGCCGGCGGCCGGAAAGTCGACCTTCGCGCGTGCGCTGGCCCTCCGGCTGCCGCAGGAGCGGGGCTGGGCCGTGGGCGTCCTCTCCTACGACGATGTGCTGCCCCCCGCGCTCCTGGATGACGCTAGCACACAACCTCGGGTCAGCACCGGGAGGGGGCGGGCGGGTGTGCAGACCCGGCAGAAGCAGTGGGGCTGTGGGCTGTTGACGGCGAGTCGCCCTGGATCCTGACTCAGCAGTGCCTGTGTAGGAGGGGAGCCTGATCGAGACGAGGGGAGCTGGTTAGGTCGTGTCTAGGAGACGTAGACCTGTGCTTGGAATAATACTATACAGCGCTGAGAGCCATGCTTTGTAGGTTTTATGCAAGTTTGGGCCGTTCATATTGCTTATTCTATGCAGTGGCGCTGAAGATAAGGCCTAGCTATGTTGCCCGGTTTGATCCCAAACTCCAGGGCTCAAGGATCATCCTGGCCCCGCCTCTTACTGTATCTGGGACTACAGGTGCCACCTCCAAATCCTATGACAGAGTTTTGTTTACAAGGTGGATGTCCTAGTCAGATACCTCTGGATAACAATCCCTTGGGTAGTTGTACCATTTTGGAACTTCCCATGAGTATAAAGAACAAAAGTGATAAAAGACAAATTTCTAGGTCCCTCCAGGCTTGGTCTGCCACTAGTATTGGAAAAGGTGGTGCTTTCTGGGTTGACAGCCAAATAGAGTAATAGACTTGAATTATGTGCCCCAAGTATATACTTCTTTTTTTTTTTGGTTTTTCGAGACAGGGTTTCCCTGTAGTTTCTAGAGAAGTATATACTTCTTAATCCCTGCGCTTAGATCCTAGTGAGGCGTACCCCTGGTAGACGTGCACGGAAGCAGACCACATGGTGGAGCAGGGTCCAGTCTCCACTTACTCTACAGCAATGGCTTCTGGGATCTTCTGAAATCTTAAATTGTTACATGTGATGGTTAGTGCCTGAGTGTCACATGAATTAAGGGCAAATAGGATGACGCCGTTCTGTAAGTATGTACAAAGATAAATATATACAAAGATACATGTATTCGTTATGTGAAAAATTTTAGATTTCTCCAGAATTTGTCTGCTGCTTCAGTTTTGGTTGCGAGGGCAGGGAACAGTATTGTAATTGGGAGTTACTTGTGTGGTAGTATTCTCACCGCTTTGGATAAAGATAAAAGTTACTGATCCGGATTATTTTCCTTCACTTTGTTATTGTGAATAAAACTCCCCCTCTTGGTCACTGTGATTAGAAAATCTCCACCCTGTAGGAAGTGGCACAGATTTCCTTCTCAGTGGGTCTGTCTGGTGTGCTTTCACGTGGACAAGGCAGGAGAAGGATTCATCTCCGGTCCTTCTGTACTTCCTCCAGCCTTGACTTCAGAACTACAGTGTTCCCCACCACCCCTCACAAAACAAGATCACGTGTATTCTCAGGCTCCTTATTTTCTCCCTCCTATCTGTTCCTGCCATCTTTCCTAATCTCACAGTCCAGTTGCTGTGAGCTTAAGGTCTTTGCATCTTGGCCAGAGGACCTTCAACTGACTTATCTAGCGGTTGGTACCTCTTTTCATTTCAAGGACAAACCAACATTGTTACATCTTAGGTTATTACATCTTAGGTTGTTTTTTAGTTCAGCAGGATATTGATTTTGGCTCCTTTGTTCTCCTGTGTGGTAAAGGGCTCACTCCCTCATTCATTCACTGAACATCCATTTCTGGAACGCCTGCCAGCCTCTGCTGGAGGCCACGTGATCTAGCGGGGAGCGCTATGAAGGTGATATATCTATACACAGATAAATGATGGAAGCCCCGATAGAGTAGGGGCAGTGTACAGAATGGGGCTGCATTGCCTTCTCCACGGTCGAGTCTGAGAAGGCTTCACACAACTCTGGCAGCACTGGGGATATTCCAGGCAGAGGGTGCAGGATCTATGAAGACAGGAAGGCGTGAGAAACAAGGTGTCTGTTGAGAACTTCAAATGTCTCAGTACTGTGGGCTGAAATTTTAAATGCTGTCAGGGTGGCAATAAAACAAGATGACCAGCCTGTTCTAAAGCCTAAAATAAATTGCAATTCTTTGTTGTTGTTTTGTAGCCATCCCAGTGGAAAATGTTTCGACAAGAACTGTTAAAGCACCTGGAATGTTTCCTCGTCGCGGTCATTAGTGGGGGTCAGATGACTGCCCCACCCAACAGGACTGAAACCATGTGGGAAGATTTTATAACTTGCTTAAAAAAACAGGATTTGATCTTTTCTGCAGCGCATGAGGCTCAGCCTTGCCAGCTCTTGGCAAAAACTGCTGTTTCTAGACGTTTGTTTTTGGTGTTAGATGACAACTTTTATTACCAAAGTATGAGATATGAAGTCTACCAACTGGCTCGGAAATGTAATTAAGACTTTTTTTAATATACGGAAACATCGATTCACATATATGAAATCACAGCTGCCTTTAGTGACCATTTAATTGAATTAGGTCTATAGGATTTAATTTTTAAAGTGGCTTTTCAGTATTGCAAATGGAATTTTCCCTGCTTCATGTGGGACTAGTATATGTTTATTTCACATTTCTCGAGATACAGGCCAGTAATTTGGTGATTTTAAACCTGTTTTCAGATTCACTGGGCTTTTGCCAGCTCTTTTTAGATTGTCCCTTGGAAACATGTTTGCTGAGGAACGGCCAGAGACCCCAACCACTACCTAATGAGACCATCCGCCTCATGGAGAGAAAGATAGAAAAGCCCAACGGTGAGAAAAATGCCTGGGAACACAACAGCCTCGTAATTCAGAGTTCATCATGTTCCTTGGAGGCCAGGTACCCTACTCTACATCATCTTAGTGTTCTCCTGTGGGTAACCTGTAAAACATGCTTAACTGTACGGGACTGACCACTCGCCCACAGGCCTTAGGGAGTTGTGTGGAGGAAGAAGCTAAACGGAGAACAGCTGAGATTTGAATCCAAGTTTCTTTATAAATGTCTCTTTTTATCTGTTCAAGTTGTAATGTCTCAGACTGGGGAGATACCCCAGTGGGTAAAAAGGGCTTGGTGCACTGGACCTGAACTCAGATCCCCAGCACCGATAGAGTGGGGCATAGCTACTCACGTCTGTGGACCCAGCACTGGGTGGGGCTTGCTCACCAGCCAGTCTAGTTAGAAACGCTGTCTTTTGGTAGTCTTGTTAAAGTTGCCTAAATAGGTTGTGAAGTGTTTTCCTATAGATCTGAGCTAGAGGTACAGCTCAGTGGTCAAGCACCTGCATAGCTTGTGCTAAGCCATAGCTTGAAATCTAGTACTCCCAAAAAGGTTTAAGCTGCAATGAAACTAACCAGGGGTTTTCAATGGTCCTAGAACTCTAATAGTTGGTTACCCTGCCCATGTGTATGTGAAGCTTGCAGACTCTGCTGTCTTGGTTTCCATTGGCGATATGTCTGGAGAATTTTGGAGCAGTATATTTCTCTTAGAAATTTCATGCATGATGGAAATGTGCTGTCTAGTATGGGAGTAGCTAGCCATGAGTGTTATCGAAAGCTTAACTGTATCTAATGCAATTGAATAGCTGAGTTTTTAGTCAATTTAATGTAGCCTCATATGGCTACAAACTGTGCTGTTGAACAGTGTAGAGCTTAAGATACATTGTGCATCTTTTAGTTTAAGTTTGGTTTTATAGATACATATATATGTATATATATTTGAAATTTCCTCACTTTCCTCCCCCCCATTGCTTCCCCCATTCCTTCTCAAATCTATGGCTTATTATTGTCATATGTACATATATGTATATATATATAATATATAATAAATATATATTTATACACACAGTATATAAATACAACTTGCTGAGTCTGTTTAGTGTTGATTGTATGTATGTGATTTTAAGGCTCACAACTTGGTATTGGAATTAGAGGACTCATCCCTAGGGAAGATTCTCATTCTCTCTCTCAGCAATCATTAGTTGCCTACAGTTCTTTGTCTAGGGACAGGTCCCATAAGAATTCCCCCTTCCAAGTTAGCATGTTGTCATAGTTCAGATCTTTATTTGAGCAGGTAAATTGCTGAGATAATCATGGGTGTGGCTTCTCCGTCGTTGCTAGGAGATATAATCTCACATCACATTTTCTGGTCCACTGGCTCTTAGGATCTTTCTGTCTCCTCTTCTATGTTACCTGAATCCCCAGTACAGGGATTGTGTTGTAGATGTATCCACTGAGGCCAGACAACAAGATTGCTCTTGTTGGTCTCAACTGACTGGGTAGAGAAACTTCTGTGATGCAGGGTGAGAGCTGCACTTCTGTGTGAGTGTATGGATAAGAATCTGGAATGCTGCTGGGAAACTACGCTCGCTCACTAAAATGGTGGCAGCAGATTCTCGTCTAAGGTCCATAGCCTCGCCAGCCTCAGGTTTCCAGAACCAGGCACAATTTCCTTCCTCTTGAGTGAACCTTAAGTCCAGTTAGACAGCTGTTGGTTACTGCCAAGAAATTACTGCTACTGTTGCACCTTCAGGGATATTATGTCATGCTGGTTTTAAGATAGATTCATTCCTTGGACAGATTTCTCTGTATGGTTTCTATATAGTTTATAAATTTCACATACCCAAAACAAAACAGAACTAGCACTTAGATTACTGTTGTTTATACAGTTCATGAAATAAGCCACTGGTGAGGTTTCCAGTTTTCTAAAACAGGGTCTCTGAGTATAGCCCAGGCTGGTCTCGAACTCATGATCCTGCTTCAGCCTCCCAATTTCTGCAACTGTAGGTAGGTGTGTGTACATCATCAATGGATTGCTGTCCTTTCCGGGGTGCCTGTGTATATTCTTCCTTTGGCAGTAAGTGGCTGCTTGAGGTACTGTTCGAATGGTATCAGTTGATCTTCACTTCCTTGACGCCAGTGAGACGCAGGCCAGCAGAGTGTGGGCTTCTGTAGTTACTTTCAGCCCTTACTGTAATTTGCAGTTTTGCCCCAGATCTATGAACTTGGTCACTTGTACCTATGCAGTAGCCCCAGGGCAGCTGATTGGGGTTAGTGTCAAGCGTGGAGTTTGAAAAATACAAACTGAGAGGTAATATAATAAATGTAACTCATCCTGGCTTATAAAATAATAGTAACTACTTGGTACATACTACATTGTGCTTCCGGACACTTTACAGTGTTATTCCATCTTACAACCCTTTAAAGGTAAAAAAAAAAAATTGCATAAAAATTCCATTTTACGTTGGGATAACTAAGGCCCAGGTAAATCAAGTAACATGCCCAGGAAGCAAGTGGCAGAACCATGGGACCCAGCATAGTCACATTCTGGAGCCTGAACTCCAAATGAAAAAGATCAAGGTGGAGATGTTACATTGTACACTCACTGGCTTATAACTTCACCCCTGGCCCCTGTACTATAAGTAAAACCCAACTTCTACCTATGACTTACATGTCCTAATAATCATCCTGCCACCACCCCAAACCAGCCTCCTATGCTCTGGGCACAAAAAGTTTGTTCTTCTCGGGCCCTGGTGTTTGTGGTCCAGTGTGCGCTGCCTGGCTCAGCCATCTAACTGGAGCAATGGCGATCTGACTACCCCGTCTCTCTGTTGTCTTCACGTAGCCACTTAACAATGTCCAGGGCTGCATTTGTGCTCAGTGGTGTACCTGTCGCAGTCCATTCCATTTTCAGGATTAGAGTGGTTGGGCATTTTGTTATACTCCTAGATTAGCAGTTTCACAAATGTAGCTTTCCAATGTTTACATATGAGATGTTCAATATATATTTACTGAATGAGTGAATTCTGAGTTCTCTAGAGACCCTTGGGAAGTGAGGAAATTTGTTAATCCTTATCTAGTAAATAAACAGAAGCCAGAAGTAAACAATATCTTTCTCTAGGGACTATAATAATTTTAAAAGCCTATAGTCCAGGATGTAAATTAGCCTTTTATGAGGTAAGAATGGTTTCTAATTTGAGTTCACTTAATGTTTTACAAATGGAAGATGGCTTCCAAATCACTACGTTTATTTCCCGTTCAATAAGGACCCTGAATGACAGTTTCGCCCTCCTGCATCCAATATAGTATTATTAATGCAGGTTCTTTAAAAAGCAGATGTTTTATAGAAAGATTGATTATACTGTATCTCACTTTCTCTGTAGCCTGGAGGTGACTGATTTGTTGCTTACTGCTTTGGAAAATCCCGTAAGATGTGTTGAGGACAATACGGAACAAAAGGTAAATACGCCAGTTAGACTTGGTGCAAATGAGAAGAAAAGGCTTTTTTGCAGGGAGAGAGTTTGAGCTGATCGCAGGAGAAAAGTGAAAAGCGGTCTGTTAGCAGGATGGCACTGCACCAGCCTCTGGCTTCTGACATCCAGTCGGGGAGCTGCTGACGGCCTGTGACTGCTGGTCAAGGCCCCGTGGTAAACGTTCAGAAACGCTGGAACCTTACACTGGTGACTGAAAGCGGACAGTGATGGAAGTGTTTACACCAGCAAAGCACAGAAACACTACATATAGGTTGGAGAAAGTTTTTCTTTCTAGAAAGCCAGTTATTACACACTCGCCAGCAACTTTACAACTGAACACGATTCATTTGGATCTCCTACGAGGGAAAAGAAAATAGAAAAGCCACTGTGGCTTATCTTTTGATCCCTTCAAATGAGTCTAGACCTTGGTCATTTATTTTATAAACTGTTCCCAGTAACAATGTCTATATTACACAGGAAACAGACAGAATTATTTGTTCTACTAACATCCTCCATCAAGCTGATGAAACACTCCGCAGAACCATCTCTCAGACAATGAAAGAAGCCAAAGGTATGCGGTCTGGTTCTTTAGTGGCTGGGGTGCTCTCTGTTGCTGCCACTTCCTTGACACCAGAGCTTAGTATCGCGTTTCAGTTTAACAGTTGCTGTATGGTTATACAGCTAGACCATCCCCTGGAACTGGGTATTTATCCATTTCATTCATTTATATTGAGTGATCTTTTTTTTTTTCCACTAGATTTTTCCTTAGATACCAGGGAATCAATAGGAAGCAGAATATTTTAGTGAGGAGACAGACAAAAAGGTAATTAATTATATGAATATATGTCAGTCCCCTAAAGTAAATTTATTTTTAAGAGTAATTAGGGTGCTGGAGAGGTGGCTTAGAGGTTAAAGGTACTCCAGGATCAGGGGTCAGACAAGCATGTAATTTGAACAAGGTCACTTATTATAAATAGGAATAGTATTTTTTTAAAAAAATGTTTCAGATATGTGGTAAGTATAGCTTTTCAATCGTTGCTTTAAGTTTTTAATTTTTAACTCTACACTATGTTTAAAATTTGTTTTAAAAAGAAAAGAGCAGCTAACATTTAACTCCTTTGATATGCTATTCTTTACAATCATGTACGGTTGGTGTAATTTTATAAATGAGGGAAAAAATGGAGATTCACAGTGAATCAAGTAACTTTCCCAAGGCTGAAGAAGCTGCTAAATTTGAGGGCAACCCGAGATGAGGTTAATTCTGACTCCAGTCTGTTATAGGCCCTGCCTTTACCGTTAACTTTGTAACAGCCGAGGACACTGAAAAGAACAGTGCGTTAACTGTACCAACGGTGTGTGATATAGTGTGGAACACACTGTACCAACGGTGTGTGATATAGTGTGGAAACAGAGGCACATGTGGGAACAAGTCTCACAAACACATCCTCATACTTAATGCAATGTTTTATTTTCTCACTTTAGAATACCCATTGCCACTCATTAATGAATTACAATCCAAAACTTCTAACAGGATTGGAACAGAAATGGCAGCATAATTAGAACAAAGCAGAAACCATTCAGTTTTTTCTCAGCTATTTGCCTCTTGTTCTGTTCTATGCCCAAATCACTCACCATTCCCACCCACTGGAAAATGCAGGCTCTTCTGGAGGGGAGAGGAGTGGGTACTAGTTTCTAAATGTGTGCTTGAATAAAACTAAAAATTTAATTTCTCTGCCATCAAGAAAGTGAGATGACAGCCCACATATGGGATAAAACACTTGCATATATTTCATGAGAAACCTGAATATATAAATATAAATATATAGAGAACTCTTTACTATGCAGTAACACACAAGTAACCCAATCTTAAAATGGACAAATATCTAAATAGACATCTTTTTCCCAAGGGAGACACAGAGATGATCAACATTCAAATGAAGACATGTTGAAATTTAGTGAACAGCAAAATATAGATCAAAACCATAGGATATACCACTCCATAGCCATTAGAATGGCCAAAATGAGAAGGTCCAAGATTTGTTGAAGATGTGGACAAATTAGAGCCTTCACATCCTACTGGTGGACATACAGAATGATGCACAGCTGCTTTGGAAACAGCCAAGCAGTTCTTCTAATGTTACGACGTGGCCCAGCTATTCTGCTCCATGGTGATAGGTTTGAGAGAGATGAAAACTTAATGTTGATACAATGCCTGTTTATAGCAGAACTATTCACAACAGCCAAAAGGTAGAAACAACCCAGCTGCCCATCACCTTATAAATGGAGAAGTACAATGAGGTCACCCATACAAGAATGTTGTGTGTCTGCAAAAAGAACTAGAATACTGGCCAGGAGAGAACATGGGGAACCTTGAGAACATCCCAACTGGAAGAGGTCATATGAACATCCAGAGCTGGGAATCACAGCAGGATTAGCGGTAGATTAGGAAGGGCGACTGTCAGAGGATACAGGTTGCTTTTAAGCTGTGAAAGTGTTGTAAAACTAACTATGCTGGTGATTGCACATATGTGAGTAGTCTAAAAACCATTACTTTTTTTGAGACAGGGTACCTCAGGCTGTCATGGAACTCATTGTGGACCAGGCTGGCCTGAACTCACAGCTCTCCCCGCCTCTGCCTCCCCAGTGCTGGGATTAAAAGAGAGTGCCACTATGCAAGCTAAACCATCACATTTTACACTGATACATTTATGGTAAGTTATATCTCAATAAAGCTAATTTCAGATGCTCAGTAACACTACCCATATGGCAGTGCCTGGTCGCACATTTCCATCATCATAGAAAAGTTACTTGGGACAGCTGTTCAAATGTATTATTTATCAGCTTCAAAAGACCAAATTGTCGTTTTATTTTTCAAAGCAAAAGATGGAAAAGAGGTATCCTGGCTCAAAAAGTCCAGCATGGCATTGCAAGCCTTTAATCCTGGCACTTAAGAGACAGAAGGATGCCAGCTATGTAAGTTTAGGGCTTGGGGTCAGCTTGATCTACATAGTGAATTCCAGGCCAGCCAATGAATCTGTCTCAAAAAAAAAAAATCTTTTTAGGGGGCTAGAGAGATGGGTGTGTAGTTAAGAGCACTTGCTGTTCTTTGCAGAAGATCTGTGTTTGGTTCCCAGCAGTGATGTGGCGGCTCATCTGTAACTCCAGTAATAGACCTTATGCCTTCTTCTAGCTTTTATGAGCATCAGGCATGGTAGGATGCTCATATATACATGCAGGAAAAACATTCAAATATATAATATAAAAATAAATAAAATCTTAAAAATATGTATCCTTTTGTGTTTGTCTTCGGCTCATACACCAAAGTAACTACTTAAACTGCTTGTGGCTCTTGTTTTAGATAACTTTGCTAGATTACATTAATGTTATTTCTTGTCCATAAATTATTACAATGCACCTAATTGTTTATTCGAGAATCTGGCCTATTTGATGTAACCAGATGTCAATAGACAGCCCAAACTGCCTTACAGAAATAATCTGAGAATATCTTCTATTTTAGATGAGAAAATACCCCTTAATAACTTGAAGCGTCTAGCAGAAGACCTTAACAAGCTCAAAGCAGATTTTTTGGAAGATCTACGACAAGGAAACAGAAAATATCTGTGCTTTCAGCAAACCACCGACTTATCAGATATTATTTCTTCTTTTTGTGATGAGAGAGATACTGTTGTGCAGAAGTATTTTTCAAAGCAACATTAAACTTTCTGAATTTCTAATCAAATTCCTGACTTGGGTAAACTTTTGCAAACAATTTTGTATGACTGGGTGTTTTCTAGACCAATATTGTGAACTGCCAAAGACCATACTGAACATTTAAAAAAAAAAACTCAAAATGTCTAATTTCAAAGTTTACTTTATATGCCAGAAATTACTTCAGAAAACTACTTGCCAAATGTGACGTAGTTAACTGATATACAAAAGGCAGCCTTCCTCACTGATGTGCCCGTACTGTAGGGTAAAGCAGGTTAAACTGATTTGAATAAAGAGGACTGTCTTAGTTGGGCATACAACTGTGACAAAATACCTGGCAGAAAACCACTTGAAGGAGGAGTGTGATTTGTCTGAGCTCACAGCTTTCAGAGGCGTACATCGGGTGGGGAAGGCATGGGCGCTGGACTGGCTTCGTGCACAGTGGTAGAAGTTTGTGGCTGTTGTTTCTCACACTGTGGACAAGGAAGCAGATTCCAGACCAGAATCAGAGGCAGATAAGACCTTCAAGGCCTGCCCTAGCAACCACTTCCACCAAGTAAGCACCACTTCCCCAAGGTTCTACAAAACCTGAAATAATGGAACCGACTGGGGACCAAATGTTCAAACGGAAGGGCACATTTTTTCATTCAAACCACAACAACTAGAAATGAGTTCAGACCTAAAGAGCTCTTTTGTTGTAAACTCATATTTCTTTCCATAATAGATTCTAGAAATTCAAACTAGCCAGCCATAAAATCCTTTATTAATATTTTATGTATCACAAATTACTAAAAAAAAAATCCATTTTATTCTAGTTTAAAAAAACAAAGTCATTAGAAAGTGTTATTTTTTATTCATATATTACAAAAGCAAAGCATTATTCACAATAGGAACTACGTACTAGATAGTTACTTCAACATTAAACTGCTTCCTTGATCCCTAAACAATATAATGTACCTTACAACTGTAATGCAAGATTTACAGCTCATATAGACAACATGTCCCATATATCCAGGCATCAATAAAAACAAATTCTAGAAAGCATATACCTACCCCCTAAGACTAATGAAAACATCTTTAGCAGGGAACTTTAAATTTTCTAATAATTCTTCATTTGATAAGTATTTTTGCAAATTTAAAAGTTACCTCTGTTGATTTTTTGTTTTTCATTTTAAGTATATTCCCTTTGTCAAACAATTCTGCAGATGAATGGCAAACACATTTCTAAAATGAAACAGCACTGGAACTACCCAATGGAAAATTTTCAAAATAAAAGTCTAGTCTTCACTTGAATGTCAAGAAGTTGTAGCTACATACATTAGTAAAATCTGAAATAAAATTATTCCATTAATATCTTCACAGTTTCTTAAAAAAATATTAGTGGAGATAAATTACCAACTTTAAAAATCTAAACTTATGTTCACTGAACAAAAATAAATTTAGTTTCAGAACATTGCCTGTTAATGGCAAAGTACTATAAATAGTGCATGTTAAACTTTTCTCAACTCATCTCTATAAAACATTTGGTTAAAAATAAAATGAGGAACATATTTAGTATTTAAGGAAAGAGTCTAACATCTTTCCTAATACAGAATTTAACTCAGAATATTTAAGCAAAATCCTAAATCTTTAAAAGTACAATTTCAAAAAAGTTTCTAAGGTAGATTTGCTTCAAAATTTTAGTGCATTTATTTGTAGCTTTACGCATCAACACCTTTGGAAGACCAACTGTGCTCTTTATGGTATTAGAAAATTAGGATTTCCCCTTCTAGCTTGTATTTATGAAAGGTTTTTTCCATATTTAAAGTGAAATGTACTTTCAAAACATCCATCTTTAGTTGTTAGGAAAAACAAAATGCACATGTCACTGTTTGGCCCAGAATGTAAAGATGATAAAGCTGGCTTTAAGGTGAGCTCTTTCAGGTTGTCTGGCTTTTGAGACCTGCAGTGATGCCCAGCCTGGCAGGGAACTCCTGTGTCTAACAATCTTCCTGCCTGGACTTCCCAAGCAGCTGGGACTACAGGTGTGCAGCACCCACACTGGGCTTCTTCCTCTTTCAGGGAAGTTTTCATTCTCTATTTGGGGGTATTGCTTTTAGTTGAATCAAACTTCAAAAATAGCAAAATTTCCAAACAACATCCTGTTTCCTTCTGGCAACTGATAAGCACTACATGAGTTATGTATTTAGAAAGTGTTGCGCTAAAATTAATCTAACCAGTGAGTAAGCAACAGACAAAAATCACTAGAAAGTTAGAGTTACAAGAGAAAGTGTCTTTGTGCTGTGCTTTAACAGTGCAGTTGGGATGAGCCAACACTGGTTGTGCAAGCACAGGCACCCTCTGAATGGCTTTTCGAGCACTGGGAAGGAGGGCACATCCATAAACAGGGCACTTGGGGCTTAATGGGTAGACACCATCAATATTTCCCTCTTATTTACTGTAAAGAGGGCCATTTTGGTTAATAAATGCTTGACAGGGTATTTCTTTAGAAGCCAATTAGAAATTTTTTAAGATATTAACCAAATTAAAAATGAAAATTTTGCGAAGTACACAGAAACCAAGAGTAAGTGACAATGTTTTATTGTTTGCCAGGCTCTCTTCGGGGTAAGCTTATTACACAATTACAAAAATAACAGCTTCCTAAGTAAAATGAACCTCTAATTATAAACAAGTTAAATGTCACATTTAAATGTGCTTGTATTGACTTTCACTCTCTATCCTTTCCCACTGTGGTGACACTGCCCATGAAGATGCACAGGAAGTACCTTCCATGGCCTACTCTGCAGAGGAAAGTTAGATCTGTTTGGACATGTTCTCATTTTCATAGCTGTTTCCTCATTAGCACATTTTTCTGGGTTTTTCTGCCCACCTTTCTATGAAATTATCGGCAGAAGGCAGAAAAGGAAACTTTGGAGATTGTTTTGAAGCATCTTAATTAGATAGATGAACCCCACTTCCTCTTTGGTCATCAAAGACTAGGAAGAATAAGATTATCAGTGTGGTTGTCAGTCTTACCTGACACCAATAACAGCTGAATGCAGAATTTAAATGAAAGATTCAGGCTGAAAAAGGCATCTAGCACTCTGGCATATTTACCTGTGGCTTTAAAATTAGAAATATATATATATACATATAAAAACAATCAAAGCTAACATGTTTAAACTAGATATTAAATGAACAGATATCTCCAATAGCAAACACAATTTTCAATTTATCCCCAAATTTCAACTTCCAGGACTTTCATTTTTATAATTTAAATTTGAAAAGAATTAGTTTATATTTCCCCTCAAAGAAGAAAATTTATTACACTGAAATAACTGTACTGTTTTTGGTTGAAATGAAACTAATTCAACTTAAGTGAATGAAAATAGCATTTTAATTAAGAGCAAATCTAAAGGCAGTTTCTCTCTCTACAAGCACTGAATGTTAAGGTTTTATGAGAAGTTTATTGTGCCATCTTTGAAATATTGCAGAAAGAATATTTAGCTGTAATATATGTGTGAAGTATCTATATATATCAAGAGTACAGATAACCCTGGGAGTCTTTATGGACAAGTGTGGGAAATTGAACACCTGTAAGATCCCAGCTGTACTTCAACTCTTACATGTCTAAATGAAAAAGATATCAATGCTCCTAACTATCTAATGCATAAATAACCCTGACCAGACTTTATGAAAAGTTAACAAAACCCCTTTCACTATCAAATTACTATTTTATGAATAAAATGTATAAATTTTAAATTAGCAGATACCTTATTAGGGATGATCAAAACTAAAGACCAAACTACAAAACCCCCAAAAGGCCAAACCAAGTGAGAACGGTTATTGATTGTGTTTATGCTGGTTATGTTGCCCTCTTGCAAAATGACAGGCAAAATCATACTTGTTTTTACATTTGCATCCACATATATTACACTGAAAAGGATTTTCATACCCATGGCATCCCATGTGAATAGTGTAAAGGATATTATCTGCAAAGTACATATCACAAGTGCTGGCAGTGGTGTAAAAGTTGAGGATCCTGGACCGGCAGGGTTGGAGCTGGAGTGCTTGGCTGGCTGTTTCCTATGCTGGGGGTACTGGTGTGGGCACTTGGTTCACTGCTTGGCCCTGCCACTGGGCTGTAGTTCCTCTGACTATGCGATGGCCGAGGTTCTGGGCTTGTGGGGGAGGAGCTCTGAGGAATACTTGCTGACACCGCAGAGACTACTGCTTGGGCAGAGGGCTGCTGAATCATGAAAGGCTTTTCATCAGGGCAGGGAACTACATCAGGGGAGGCAGGATTTTGGTTTTCTGGTGGCAAGCTGGACAACTGTCCTGCTAAAGTAGAAAGCTGATTCAAAGGGTTGTCAACCATGAGTTCTTGGGGGTCCCTTGGCAGACCACCAGTTGGTGTAGTTTTTGCCAAAGTTTCATAGGCATCAGTCTGAATATTTGGGATCTCATGGGTAAAATCATTAAGGTAGTCTGGTTTCTGGACCACCATAGAAGGTGGACTTAAGTTGATTAGTGCTCTTCTGCTATACCCCAGATTGCTTGTTTTCTTTTGTAAAACCCCCCACATTTTCTTACTGCTTAAGGAAGACCTGGTACCTTTAATTGGTACCATTTTATGTTTGCGCCTTCGATGGTGGGACAGGTTACTTCGGTCACTGCAGCGGAAGGAACACAACTCACATTTGTATGGTTTTTCCCCAGTATGAGAACGCATGTGGGCTTCCAGATGGCGCTCATAAGCAGATGCAAATGGACATAAATGACATCTGTGAGGTTTCTCACCTGTTTAAGAGAGAAATAGAAAAAACTGCAAGAGTAGCTCATTTATAGGACATTTTATATTTGTCCACTGGATGTGAGAATTGTTACGAGGAATATTTTTCAGAAATTCATAATTGCATAACAAATTAGTAAAATCTGTAAAGAAACCTAAGAACTTAAATAAAGCTTAAAAATTCAATAGCAGACAGGCGGTGGTGGCGCACGCCTTTAATCCCAGCACTCAGGAGGCAGAGGCAGGCGGATCTCTGTGAGTTCAAGGCCAGCCTGGTCTAGTTCCAGGACAGCTAGGACTGTTATACAGAGAAACCCTGTCTCGAAGAGAGGGGGTTGGGGAATCCATTAGCAACAACTTGTGACATGTTGAATCTATTTAGTAGGAAAACCATTATAGTTTCATTATAGTTTCAGCTGGCACTTGGGGAAAAAAAAGAAATATTCCCCATAATAAAGATTTTATCAACAGTATGTTTCAAAGTATATGTTCACAGATCCATGCATAAACTTCTTTTCCTCAAGAAGAAAAAAAAATCAACCCTCTCCCTTTAAAAGAAGTCTTACATTAACTTATATGAGTTATGGGACATACCTTTAAAATTGCCAGGATCCTCCTCCACTTTCCTACTCCTCTAGCTTCAGAAGGACGTTGAAGTGTGAATGTAATTGGCCTCCACAATCTTATAGGAGTGGCACTATTAGGTGGTTGTGGCCTTGTTGAAGGAAGTATGTCACTGTGGGGGTGGTCTCTGAGGTCTCACATATGCTCAAGGTACAACCCAGTGTCACAGCCTACTTCCTGTTGCCTTCTGATTAAGATATAGCCAGCAACATGTCTGCTTGCATGCCACACACCCCTAAGATAGAAGTGTTGTACTGGCTGGTTTTGTGTTAACTTGACACAAGCTGGAGTCATCAGAGAGGAAGGGCCTCATCTAAAAGAAATGCCTTCATAAGATCCAGCTGTAAGGCATCTTCTCATTTAGTGATCAATTGGGGGAGGGACCAGCCATGGTGGGTTTGTGCCATCCCTGGGCTACTGGTCCTGGGTTCTCTAAGAAAGCAGGCTGAGCAAGCCAGGGAAAGTAAGCCAGTAAGCTTCACGCCTCTGCATCAGCTCCTGCCTCTAGGATCCTGCCCTGTTTGAATTCCTGTCCTGACTTCCTTCTGTGATGACCAGTAGTATCTGAAGTGTAAGTCAAATAACTCTTCCCTCTCCAGCTTGCTTTTTGGTCATGGTGTTCATGGCAGCAATAGAAAGACATATTGTTATCAGCATAGTGGGGTATTGCTGTTGACAAACCTGAACATATTTTGGGGGAGTATTGTGAAGACTTGGAACTTCGGGCTAGAAAGCCACTAAGTATTGAAACCTCAGTGGGATGGTCTGTAGGAGCTTGGAACATAAGAATGTTGAGAGCAGCTCTCTCCTCCTGCTCTTGCTCAGAGGCTACCTCTACAACCTCCCCACAATAAACCTCCCACGTGAGCTCTGCTGCATGGTGTGGACTTTGTGGTGCCACTTGGTTCCAATGTGCCAAGGCTGCCTCTGCCATTAAACTATTACATTGGTATTGAGACTCTTCCAGGCCCCTCCTGTGGGTCCTCCTAACCACTGGTAGTCTGAGGCACACTGGGACCCTGGACTCTGTCTACCATACAAACAGGCTCACTTTCCAACTAACCTATAGCTGGGCACTTCACCCAACACCGATAATGCTTGGTAAGTCCTCCTTCTCCCAGTTGGTATAAACGCTTCCCTTGATCCATGGGAATGACAATAGAGCGTCCACCACCCCTCTGGTATTCTTGGAGGCGGAGGAATCCCCAGTCACGGTCTTTAAGGCCATGGTTGACTCTTTTTGCCAACACTCACCTCTGGCCATTTCTCATGAGTGAGGCTTAATCTCTTGAAGTGGTTTCTCACCCTCTGGCCTCATTTACAAGCCCTGATAGCAGGTGACATCTCACTCAAGTTCTTAGCCCTTGGTCCCTGCTCAGTATGTGACAACTTACTGGACAGCTTGTGCCCTCTTAGTCCAATCCTCCTGGATCCTGGGACACTAGGACAGCCACACTTTGGATCTTCTTCCCCTACCTCATTCATGGGAACTGCATCCTCCACCACACCTCCAAGCTCCCCCTGGGATGCCTTTTGGAAAACCTTAGACCTCTACACCTAGCACCTGACTTAAGGGCTTTTAAACTTATCTGCCTTTGTAGTGAAATCTGGCCCCAATACCCCTTAGGTAATCAATCCAAATGGCCACTACCAGCACCCTAGAATCCTCGTATTATACAGGACCTTTGCAACTTCTGCCAGCCGCTGGGTAGAAGGAAGCAGGTACCCTATGTCTAAAGCTTTGCTCCAAGACCTCCCTCTGTTCTTCCTATTCCCCCACTCAGCTCCTGCTATGAGGCCTGAACTAAAGGAATCTCCACTATCCCTACTCTTGACCCTGTTAACAGGGGCATGTACCTTGACCAGGCCATCCACCCTGGCAACCTCCACAAAAGGAGAACTGTGGCTTGTTTAGGCTGGGTTGAGAGAAATGGAGGGCGGGTCCCAAGCAGAGCAGGAGCGAGTAGTGGGGGACTGATGGCTGCTGGTAGAGTGAAAGTGGGTGCCAGAGTGGGATGCTTAGAAACAGCCGGTCGCTGTGGAGAGGAGGAAGAGAGGAGACTGAAGGAGCTGGAGGTGCAGGAGTTGAGCATCGAGCTTGTTAGCAGGGTCCTCTCAAAAAGAAAAAATAGAACAAACAAACAAAAAATCCTGGGGTCTCTTAAAGAGTTAAACAGGAATGGAACGTAAGTCCTAGTCTTATGGAAGCTGCTAATGTATTATAGACTGTTAAGGAACACAAGTTAATAGTCATAAATGATCAAATTCTTTCATTGCAGTCATGCTAAATACTAAAATAACTGATTACAGGGATAAGTCTTACTTAGTACATGTTTTCAAAAGTTAAGCTTAAAAACAAGTAACTAGAAGCAAACAAAGTTTGTCTATTCAGATATACCCTAATAGACAGACAGTTCCCAAATAACTTCAGAGATCTGAGAATATGGCATTTAAAATGTTTAATAAAAAACTTTCATGATTATAGAGACATACAGCTCCTGGTAGCAGTCCTATCTCCTCCAAAGAAGATGAATGGGAACAGAAGAACTCCACTTGGAGCTTGCTTTAAATGTGGCAATGCCCAGCCACTGGGGGAAAAAAAAACCTGTCTTTCTCCTCAACTGCTGCCAAGACCCTGTCCAAACTGTGGACAACGGGACACTGGAGAATCGACCTGCCCCACTGTGCTAGACAAGGTAGGCTTGTCCCTGCAAGGTTTCTACTTCACAAGAAAGACTGATGCTGCCCTGAGACCTCTGAGACCATGAAGGACCCTGGGGTTAGTTGCCTAGGTAGCCAGTAAGTGTCTGTTCATTTATAATTGATTCAGTCTAAAAATTCTCCTTCTCAGAACTGGTGTTGATGACCAGGCTAGTGATAGCTTTGTTGTTTTAACAGCAGCAACCAGGGGCTTCAGCTGCCTTCCTCAGTTCTCTTTGTGTGTAAGATTCAGGCCACAGGCCTCTCCTCTCCTAGAGCTATAATAGGTCTAAACACAATTTACCTTGTTACCAGGACTCAGAAAAGAGATAAACTCACAAGACAGATCTCACTTTAACTTTTAACCATTCCTTTATTGAAAGGAATTCGCTTTACAATGACTTCTGTCTCCTGGTGAGTTAGATATAAGGTGTTTTAAGGTATAGAGTCTATGTGAACATATGAAAGCTTAAGTTGAAGATCTAAGGAAATGTTTTAGGGTCTAAAGAGGTGTTTGAAAGTGTGTAAATCAAGTTATAAAGGTCTGAGAATGAAAACCTTAAGTGGTGGTAAAAAGAAGTAATTTACGGTATATAAAATGAATGTTGCAGAGTTCTTTCCCTCACTAGGGCTACTGTTATATTAAGACTCCAAAAGTTTATAGTCTTAACATTTATCAATGGAATTCTGATAAGCTATTAATCTAGCTCTGGCAGAGGTAACACTACTTTTTTTAAAGATTTTATTTATTATGTACACAGTGTTCGCCTTCATGTATGCCTGCAGGCCAGAAGAGGGCACCAGATCTCATTGTAGATAGTTGTGAGCCATCCATGTGGTTGCTGGGAATTGAACTCAGGACCTCTGGAAGAGCAGTCAGCATTCTTAACCTCTGAGCCATCTCTCCAGCCCTAAAATATTAATTTTTTTTTGAGACAGGGTTTTTCTCTGTGTAGCTTTGGGAGCCTATCCTAGAACTAGGCTGATAGACCAGACTGGCCTCGAACTCAGAGATCCGCCTGCCTTCTGCCCCCCAAGTTCTGGGATTAAAGGCATGCGCCACCACCGCCAGCTGAGTAACACTACTTTCATTATAGTCAAAAGCTCATTTTAAATTCCCTTTGCTTGTTTCCTAAGTATAGATTTAAAAGTGCTTCTCACTGTGCTAAAACCATGTCTAATCTGTATACAAGGATAGAGGAAAAAGTGTTAATGCTTTGAACCAGAATCCATTTTTGGGTCCCCTATGACTCAAAGGCATGAGGTCTACTGCCTTTTCTACACTGTGGATTTCAGTACAGATTACAAACAGTGAGCATTCTAATGTGTCTAAAGCTTCTATCTTTTTGTAAACTAAAAAATTCTGTAAGCTCCGGGGAGTCGACTTGAATCCATCCATCTCAAACACGCCATCAAATCAACTCCAGATAAGTACTGTCAATCAACAGCCTAAGTTTCTCCACCTACTGCCTGTTCCTGAAGGTGGAATTCTTCCACCTTCTCCTAGTCTTGGGACTTCCCCTCCCTTAATTACTGGGACCTAAGAAAAAATTCCTCTATAAATTTTTTAAAGTTATCTTCTGCTTTGCCAGCATCCTGCCAGGTCCTCTCAAAATCTGTATCCTGGACAGCTTCAAATTGGCACTGGATGGTCCCACAGAGCCTGTACAGCAGTGAAACAGGCCAGCTACCCCAGAAATTGGCTAGCATCCCAGTTTTTCTCAGGTCCCCTAAAGATGCCTCAGACAACAGGAAGCAGAATAAAGAACATGGCAAACCCCCATTCCCACCTCACCAACTACCCCTTCCTATTTCCCTCACCTTCTCATAACAAACAAAAGGGGGAGGAAATGTTAGCGTTCAGGCATTTACACTGGCCTGCTCTTGGGGACCAAGCAGGACGTCAGCAGCAGCAGCCAAGATGTGACACCATAGCTGTTGCAGTCACTAAGTAGAGCACTCTCCCTATGTGCATGCGCCATATCCCCTTAGCAAAGGCAAGTCATTCTCACTGGCCCTCCTCCCCATAAACCTCCTATGTGAGAAAAAAAATGTTGCGAGCAGGGCAGAAGATGGAGGCCTGGCTTGGGAAATTTCAGAGTGGATATTAAAGACTTCCAGGGCTCTTTGCTATTTTAAGATCCTGTGGTTCTGGCTAGCTGGGGCTGAAGAATCAGCTGTGATTAACAAGATACCAGAATTACTGAGGCAAAACCTTCACATTACTGGGACAATTGATGCTAGCTAGCTGGAGCTAAGAAATTAGTGGTGATTAAGAAAACACCTGCATCACTGGGGTGAAATTCTGGAAGTGGCTTTTTGAGACCGGGTTCTCTGTAGCTTTGGATGGGAGTGTTTTCTGAGAGCACAGAGAAGCTGTGTATCAGAGGCAGTCAAAGCTGGACCTCGTGCTGGCAGCCGGACTTGGTAATGTGTAAGAGTCACCCAGGTAGTATGGGTTTGAAGGCATAAAGGGGTCATGGAGAGCAGCTGAGGCTTGGCACTGTGAGAGGCAGAAGAGGTCACTGGCGAAGCCTCAGTGGCAGTTGAAGGCTCAGTACTGAAGGGATCGTAAAAGGGAGTGAGGCTTGGCACCATGAAGAGAGCCTAGGAGAGGCTACTGGTGAGAGTGCAGCCCGGGTTGCAGCAGAGGACCCCAGCATTTTGGAGATGCCAGCACCATGGGATGACCAACAAGAACAGCAGCAGCAGTGGAGTGGAGTCAGCTAAAGCCTAGAAAACAAGCCGTGTGTGCTGGAGAGGGTGGAGCCAGAAAGTGACCATAGCCCTTCGCATGGCATTCAGAAGATCATAAGTGAATCCCATATAATAGACATTGAGTATTTATACTGTTGGAGTTGGTTTTTGCTTAATTCAGATTGTGGACTGTGCCCTGGTTCTTTCCTTTTGAAGAAGGTATCTAATTTAATTTTGACTTTAAAGGAGCCCACAGGTGAAAGACAACGTTTTTTTGGGGGAGGGGGAGGGTTTCTCTGTTATAACAGTGCTGGCTGTCCTGAAACTAGCTCTTGTAGATCAGGCTGGCCTCAAACTTAAGAGATCCGCCTGTCTCTGCCTCCCGAATGCTGGGATATAAAGGCATGCACCTGTCAAAAGACTTAACTTTTAAAAGAGATTGGATATTTTAAAGAGGCTGGAAATTTAATGTTTAAATTTGTAAAGACTGGAACTTTTAAAAATATTTATGATTTTAATGTGAGCTCAGGTATGAAATAAGAGAAAGGAAGAGTTGTGGCTTAATAGTGATGAGTTTGCGTGTCAAATTGACAAGGGGTCAGTTTTGTACTGCCTGTGTGTTGTCATCAGAGAGGAAGAAGCCTCACTTGAGGAAATGCCTTCATGATATCCAGCTATAAGGCATTTTCTCAATTAATGATCAATGTGGGAGGGCCCAGTTTATGGTAGGTAGTGCCATGCCTGGGTTGATGGTCCTTTGTTTCTACAAGAAAGCAGGCTGAGCAAGTTATGGGAAGCAAGTCAGTAAGCAGCTCCCCTCCATAGCCTCTGTATCAGCTCCTACCTCTGGGATCCTTTCTTGTCTGAGTTCCTGTCCTGACTTCCTTCTGTGATGAAGAGCAAGTTCTTAAGTGTACGCCAATAAACCCTTTCCTACTCAACTTGCTTTTTTGGACATGGTGTTTCGTGGCCAGCAATAGAAACCCCTAATTAAGACAAGGATCAATTTTATTTAGAACCCAAATTCTTCTAATATGTAAAACTATCATATGGAATGTGAGACCAAGAATCAGCTGACAAGGACAGAGCACCTACCACATCCTAAAATCCCTGTTAGCTCTGGGGGTACAAAGATGGCCTTTGGATGTCCTCAGGAAGCTTTCTAGGCCATTATGATGGAATAAAGGGGCACAGACAGATAGGGAGCACACAGGAGAACAACTGGGCTTGGATAAGGGCAAGGTATAGTAGGAAGATTTTCTCAAAAGGGTGGCTAGAGAGACATGGGGTTAGCAAGTACATCCTGTAACTAACAGAGGCCTTTCTTTCACTTTTCTAAAAAATCATTGTGAAGAAAAAGACAAAACATTAACCCTTAGTAGTAACCTCTCCACCTGAGAACAGGAAGACAACGGAAGAGTATGCAGATCAAGCAGGAAAGTGAAGGGTGGGAGGAGCAAGCTCTCCAAGGAGCTTGTTCCAGTATTTGTATGCCTTTAAGACACTGCTTTGTAAAAAATGGGAGTTAGTGCCCTACAAACCCTCATCAGCCTTGTTTTGAACCATCAGAATTACATGAACCTGTACTCCATGGTCTCTCTCCAGCTGTTTCTCCATTACCTGTGTGGATCCTGATATGCTCAATGAGCCGGGCCGTTCCTTTGCCTAGCATAGTTGCTAGTACCGACACTTGAGCTTCCCATCAAAGGTCCTTTCAAACCCGTCTACTAACATTCCTGAGTTTTCATCCAGGGAAACTTCAACAGATGGATGATCAAGTCCATTTTGATCACCATCTGCTCCAGCTATAAACAAAAGCAAAAGAAATCATGCACTGCAGAATCAACTCAGTTCACCATTTTAGACTCAAGGGGTTGAAGATCTTCCACAACTGATAGCTTCTTTCCCAAGAGTTTAATTCATAAAACAATTCAGACTTCTTGAAGTGGGACAAATTTTGTGCAAAAGTAGAATTATTTAAGAATCTCTAAGAGGACCCTCAAATTGTTTACATACAAATTTTACCAACTCTCAACATGCTTTTGAAGAAAACAGGTAAGACAGAAGAATGAAGAGATTCCTTAAGGTCACAGTCACACACAGGTGTCTACGATACTGGTCATGATAACCATTTTAATTAGCAGTTGTTACGGTTCTAAAACACTAAGTCAATTTCCTTTGATCTAAAAACAGTTATTGGGTAGCCTGTTAGAGGCATCTGTGGTCTAGATTACCGGTTACATTTAAGATCTTAAAATTCAAGTTGAGTTCATTAAGGAAAACAAGGTATCTGACAGCTCTGAAGGCAAGGACTACAAGAACTTCAGAACTGAAATGTGTGGGGATTTGCTTTTCATCTGAACTAATTTAGTACTAAAAAGTAGAAGGAGCGGGTACTAATAATTAGGAACCACACATGTTGGGGACTACAGCCTGGTTCTTGAATCTCCATCCTGAATCTGTTCACATTACTATTAAGAGGCAAAATTTGTATTCCTTTCTTCATGGGAACAGGACTTTGGCTCAACGCGAGGAGATATGGCCTCATATGCTCAATTCAAACCCTATTCCTTTTCTTCTGCCTTTCACCAGAAATATTTTTTTCTGGGTTGGGCAAACCAAGCAAATTGGTCCAAAGGAAGCAACTGAAGAGTTTCAAGCTTGTGGTCTCTCTCTTTTCTCCCACTGTTTTCCTAAGACCCTGTATGTGTGCATCAATTAATTACCTTGGAGATCTTAATAAATAAACTGGAGTCACTAGATCCAGGGTAGGACCTAGTACTTATGTTTCTAACAAAACTTCTGGGAATGACACCTGATCACTGCTGCCAATCCCTGCATCTTCATGGCTTACAAGATCTAGGTCAGAGGCCAGGAAATGTATTCTAGAGGGCGAAGATAGTAAATACCTAAAGCCAGATGGGCTTTGTCACAACACCCCAACTCTGCTGCTGTACCATAAAACAGCTAGAGAAAGAAGCAAGCTGGGGGTGAATGTAGCTCATTGGATAGCACTTGCCTAATGTATGCAACAGATGTTTATCCCCAGCATTACAAACAAGTTAGAAATATGCAAAGAAATGAGCATGTATGAGTTCTGGTAAAACTTTATTTATGAACAATGAAATTTGAATTTCATGATTTTCATGTGTTGTTCTTTCTTATATCTAATGATACAAAGCAAATTTCAGACTGCAAGTCATAGGAAAGCAGTTATATGAGGCCCATGGGTGGTACTCTGCTGACCCTCAACTACATTAAAAACAGTGTATATGATCCAGAAACTTAAGAAATTTTCCATCTAGCAGGCTCACCAAATCTTTGCCTCATCTAGTTTAGTTTTTCTTCTTGAATGGGTAAATGTGGACAGCCTTCTTTTGTTTAAAGAGAAAAAAAAAAATCCCTAGTTGGGGCTCGGGTCTAACCCACATTGCTTGATGGGTAAATTCTCTGTGAACCAATCTCTGGGTTCTTTGAGTCAACTGCCAGCTAACAGAAAATGAAGGACAGACAAGGAATTTAGGAGCCCTAACCTTTCAACAAAACTATAACAGCTCTCTAGACTACATTAAATCATTGTCCCATAGCAAAAGTCCGCATGTTAAAAGAAGGGAGAAAATGCTTTGTGTCTTTCTAGAAAAGAAAAGAATGCTCCACACTAGTGGGCAGTGATGCTCATGGAACGGAGAGCTGTGCATGAACACTAACACATTTATAATTGAACTTTTCCGTAGTATTAAAGTAAGTCTACCTCCCTGAAGAGTCTCTGCTTCTTTGTCCCCACTAACTGATCCCGAGATCATGTTCACATGATGCGTCTGCTGTGTCAAGTATTCCTGGAAATCTTTCACAAAGTCCAAAGGCTCTGGTTTCTTTTCACCCATCTTGGTGCTCTTTCTTTCTTTCTTTCTTTCTTTCTTTCTTTCTTTCTTTCTTTCTTTCTTTCAAGTTGAAAATGTGTTATATCTAGGGAACAAGAAAATAGAGAACCAGGAAATAAATTTACACTATTTATAAAAGAATACAGTACAAAATAAAACAACATAGAAAAAAACTATTTTGTATAAGACATTGTTACTCAAAGCAACAGAAAAATAAAAACTGTCTTTTAATACTCTATAATCTGGAGAATGAAGACATATAAGACAGTAAGAAACAGATTTAATAATTAAACTGAGTCATAGAAAATGGGAACAAATTATCAAGACAGGAAAAACAAACTTTACTTAGAACAGCCAAATACTGACAATTACCCAAACGATCCCCCAAATAGTACCGCCTGTAAACTGGTCGTAGATGGTCACACAATAGGTTACAGCAATGAAAAAGAAACCAGCTGAATGCAGCAACACAGCTGCATCCACCATCACAGTGCTGAGCACCAGAAGCCAGACATAGGTTATTAGTATATGACCTATAGAAGACCGGAGAAAATTAAGGTCCAGTGCCAGAAATAAGGAAAATGTAGCCCTTACTTGCTAGGGCAGACAGAGCCTAGTACTGGAAGGGACATAAAAGGAGTTTCTAGGTGGCTGGTTGCCTTCCATTTCTTCATACCGATCCAATATGTAAAACTTTAAGATTTTTAAGCTTTTCTATATACATGTTAGATTTCAAGAAAAAGCGAAACCAATAGAGAATTGAGTTAACTTTGCATACCTACTCTAGCCATTAGAGATGAAAAATTACTCATGAAATTATTTGAGTTTAGGAAAAAAAAACTTCCCTAGCAACCTGTCTATACATTTGTGTTGGCAATACAGGAACTGAAATGAAAGTGTATGCACACTCAGCTTTAAACAGTGTCAAATCGTTTTTTAGTCATTATACTGATTTCATCTTCTACCAGCAAAGAGTAAAAGTAGTTGATTCATACTTTTACTAGCACATGGCTTTTTCATTGTGGCCACTATGGAGGGCGTGTGGCACTATCACACCAATTTTGATTTATAGTCATTTATGATTAATAAAGTTCTATGCTACTCATTCTTTTAAATAATGTTTGCTAGTTTTCATATAGATTATATGTTTTTCTAAATAAAAATTTATACATATATATGTGATCTCATATATATATGTATATGTGTGTATATATATATATATATATATATATATATACACACACACATATATATACGTTTTTTTCTGGCTTTTGAAGATAGGGTCTCTCGGTGTAGCCCTGGCTGTCCTGGAACTCACTCTACAGACCAGGCTGGCCTCAAACTCAGAGATCTGCCTGCCTCTATCTCCCTAGGGCTTCAAGATTGTTTTTTTGAAAGCAAGTGGCAGTACAACTAATATTAATCACAATGGTACCAATACTAAATAATAATCAAAAGAAAATGAGACTGAAACAAAACAGAGTTCATTTAAATAAGATTTTCACTCACATTTTTAAATTAAAGATTAAATTACAAAATGTAATCATTGGAATATTTGAATACAAGAAATGTATGTGTTAGTATTTGTCTCCAAGTCTTGTGCTGAACATTTTAAGATATGTAATTGAAAATAGGATTTTAATACAGTATAGTCTGTTGCAGTTTCCCCTCCCCCAACTCAATTCCCCACCCACCCATATCACACCCTTTCTTTCTCTCTTTAGAATACAAACAAGCAGCTAAAAAATAGTAAAGAGCAAATAAAAACAGAAAACCAAAAAAAAGCACCAGAAATACATATAGATGCAGAGACATATGTGTTAACACATACAGAAATCCCATAAAGACAGAACACCAGAAACCATTGTATGCAAAAGACCTGTAAGGAAAAAATAAATTGATAAATAAAAAGCAAAACATTGTGAGACGAGGAACCTCAAAAATGCCTTTGAGATCGTTTTGTATTGGCCATCTACTTCTGTCTGGGCTTGGGGTCTGTCCTTGAAAGTGGCTTGTATAACCATTGAGACTCTGTTGGAGAAAACTAATTTTTCTTTTGTGAGTGGTTACCAATTAGAGATAGCTTATGGGTTAGGGAAGAGGTTCTGTGTCCACTTCTCTCAGCCTTGCATGCTGCCATAGTCTTTACGAACAAAAGCCTGTTTTATTTTTTAAAAAAATTCAAATATAAGTACGTCATTTCGCCCATTTTCACTTTTCTCTCCAACTCCTCACATTTCTCCAAGTTCACTTAGCATTCCTTGTATAACTTCAGAGCTCAAAACTTGGTATCGGATAACCAATTAGGGGGCTCATCCCTAAGGAAGACTAATTCTCCCTTTCTTGGCCATTAGTTGTTTGCAGTTCTTTGTCTAGGGATGAGTCCCATGAGAATTCTCCCTTCCACGTTAACATGTGTGTTGATGCTGGCATTGTTCAGGTCTTGTTGAGACAGCCATGTTGTTGAGCTATCATGGGTGTAGCTTCCCTTTCATTTCTAGGAGATATAATCTCACAATTCCTAGTCCACTGACTGTTATGCTCTTTCTGCCTCCTATTCTATAATATTCCCTGAGTTTGGGTACAGGAATTGTGTTCCAGATGTATCCACTAAGGCTGGTCACCCCATGATTGATTGTTTTCTTCATTTTGACCACTTAAGGTTTTCTGTAATGGTCTCCAACAGTTGTAAAGAGAAACTTCTCGATGAGCGGCAAGAGATACACTTACCTATGGGTATGAGGATAAGAATCTAGAATGCTCTTAAGGAATGTGCTGTTTTAGTAAAAAAAATGTGCTTCTAAGGTCCATGGCCTCACTACCCCCATGTCGCTGGGTAGTTTCCAGTACCTATAATTTCCTTTTTGTTGAGTGGGCCTTAAATCCAATTAGACAGCTGTTGGTTACTGCCAAGAAATGATTGCCACTATTGCATCAACAGGGATATCACGCAATGCTGGTTATTGTTGTGGTTCATGAATAAGATCCAGGCCTTGCTTAGCTGTAATCAGATCTAAGGAGGTGGAGGCAGGAGAATCATTGCAAGGCCAGCCTCAACTACATAATGAGTTTGATAACCTCAAAAAAATAAAAATAAAAAACAAAATAAAATAAAGTAACCAACCAAACAAAAAAGAATTTTTAATTCAATTTTTAATTAAAAAAGTAAAATAAGACATGATAGTAAAGGGGAACCATTAGGAATACAGAAGTAGAAAAGAGACAAGGCAGACCCAAAAAAGGTAACAGAAAGGAGAAAAATGATCAAAGCACATCACATGCATATACAGAGATGTCATAATTAAGACCCCTTTGTATAATTAAGACATACTTATGTTAAATGACTCGTGTTCAGGATATTTTTTAAATTATAAGAGCTATAGGGAAAAGCTATAGGGCTGAAGAGATGGCCTGGTCAGTCATGTGGCATGCACGTAGTAGGATCTGTTCAAATCCCTAGCATCCACAGAAAAGGACAGGCATGTCGGAAGGTACCTGTAATCCTCCACACTGGGGAGGTGGAGAGAGACTAAGGAAGACACCTGATGTCAACTTGTAGTCGCTACACCCGCACATAATATATGCATACAAAGACATATGTAAACACATACACAAAAAAGTTATAAGAAAAAATCCTAGTTTTTACATCACAATTCAGAATTCCTTCTTGCCATTCAATTCATATGCAAAGTGATACATTTTCACCCAAAATGAATCTACTTTAATGGACTTCAATAAACAAGACTAATTTTACCAAATCTTGATTAGAAAGCTTAGCAATGCTGCTGTACAATGTATGACAATGCAACAAAAAAACACAAGACTTCCCATAGCAAGCAAAAGAAAACGGTATTTTTATACATCCAACTTTAGTTTAAGAACAGAAATGAGCCCAATTATAGAGCATGGCTGACATATTTTGACAGTCTTAGTTAGTCACGCTGTCACATTACAAATTTCACTATGTTCTCTGCCACAAATTGTATTCTGCCATCAATTATGTATGATAGGTTAAATTTTAAAAAATGCCAATGGAATAACTGAAAATGTTCCAAACATGAAGACCAGCTTCTGAATTAGAGATTCAAACGTTCTTACATGGTTTCATCTACACATCCATCCATGATTTAAAAACTAAGTGTCAGGCTGGAGACATAGCTTGGCAGTTAAGAGCACTGACTGCTCTTCTAGAAGACCCGGGTTCAATTTCCAGCGCCCACATGGCAGCTCATAAGTATCTGTAAATCCAGTTACAGGGTGATCTGACACCTTCACACCATTGCACATAAAAAAAAAAATACATCACAAAAAAAATTCTTAAAGAAGAAAAACTAAAATTAAAAATTAAAAAGGAAGATCCTTTCTCTAAGCAAATAAATAGTAATTAAAATTTATTAAAAAAATAACTGTCAGCTGGGCAGTGGTAGCACACACCTTTAATCCCAGCACTCAGGTGTAGAGCCAGGTCGATCTCTGAGTTCGAGGCCAGTCTGGTCTACAGAGCGAGTTCCAGGACAGCCACGGCTATGCAGAAAAACCATGATTCCAAAAACCAAAACAAACAAAAACTAAGTGTCCTTTCATTCCTGAGCACCTGTGTTCATCAGAACTGAATCAACTACATCACATATATCTGTAGGCAATACGAATGACAAGCAAGCAATTTGGCGAGCAATGGGCAATGAAACAGACTCATGTATATGATAGGTGCCTAAATCTAAGTGGAGTCTTTGGCTCAAACCCCAGTTTCTTCCATCTCAGGTCAATATCTCTAAGCACAATATATGGGAAAACAATCATTCTGGCTAAAAGAAACTCGCGGCTATAAAAAGAAAATATGGGTTTGCTATCCAAACCATCCTGTCAAAAACAAGAACTCCATATAGAACCTGATACCTGAGGATGCTGTTCAGCACTGACAAATTTTAAAACCTCTACAAACATAATATAAATGATATATACATGTATTCAACCAACTGTGAATGGAAAACATTTAAAATTCTAAAAAAAAAAAATGCACCCTGAACAATTTAGACTTGTCTTCCCTGGTAGCCTCTAAATAAAACAGAATCATAATGACTATGCTGTATACAGTATAGACAATCTAGAGAATACTTGAAGAGAATGCCAGTGTGTCTATACTTCCAACATTCAGTGGCCACAGCAAGAGTTCAAGACCAGTCTGAGCAGCACATAAAAATCCCAAGTGAAAAAGAAAAAAAATGCATATGAAAAGATGTGTAATAAGTTACATGCAATCCTATTGCATTTTATGTAAGAGACTGAACATCCTCAGATTTTAGTATCTACAAGGGGTCCTACAATCAATCCCCCAGGAAGACAGAGGAACAACTAACTGTATACAGGTTAGAAAATTGGGAAAGTATAATCTTTAAACTGGTATCTTTCTAACTAGCTGTGAACTCAACACCTTGGATTTTTAAACCAAGAATGTACTCAAATTTTCAATGTAAAATGTCATCAGAACAACATATTTAAGCATTCCTTAATACTACTATAGATTCTGATGTTATATTCCAAGCCAGATCTACCCTTTGCTAACTGATATTGCTCCAAATGAAAATTTCTATGTTGAAATCCTAACCTCCAATATGATATTTGTTGTGAGGGCAAAGTCATCAGAATAGGATTATAAGAATAAAGATCCTGTATCTGCTAGCACCTCAAACTCAAACTTACCAGCTCCCAACCTTAACAAATGCTTGTTTAAATCACCTAGCCTGTGCTGGGTAGTTTTTGTCAACCTGTCACAAATCCAGGCATATCCAGGAAGAGACTTTTTTTTTCCCAAAACAGGGTCTTATTAGGGTAGCTTTGACTGACCTGGAACTCACCATGTAGACTAGACTGGCCATCAATGTATAGAGATTGTCTTGCCCCTGCTCTCCTGAGTGATGGAATTAAAGGCTTGCCCCACCACAATGCCTGAGAGAAGAGGAATAATATCTGAAAAAAATACTTCTATAAAATTGCCTGTAGGCAAACCTGTGGGCTGTTGACCTACTGACTTAATGATTGATATAGCAGGGCACAGCTCACTGTGGGACGTGCCATCCCTGGGCAGGTGGTCCTCAGTTGTATAACAGCAGGCTAAACAAGCCAAGAGAAGCAAGTCAGTAAGCATGAAGGAAAAGCCATGGCTTCTGCACCACAATCCCTGCCCTGACACTCTTCAGTGATGGACTGTTACATGGAAGTACAGGATAAAATAGACCCTATCCTCCCTGAACTACTTTTAATCGTGCTGGCTTGTTGGTTCGTTTGAGACAGGGTTTTTCTACATAGCCCTGGCTGTCCTGGAACTCACCTCCAATTCAGAGATCCACCTGCCTCTGCCTCCCTAGTACTGGGACTAAATATGCACACCACCATACCCAGCTAATCATCGTATTTTAAGACATAGTCCATGCAATTTGTTATAATAGCAGGAACTGCTGGGTGGTAGCGCACACCTTTAATCCCAGCACTCGGGGAGGCAGAGGCAAGTGGATTTCTGTGGGCTCAAGGCCAACCTGGTCTACAAGAGCTAGTTCCAGGGCAACCAGGGCTGTTTCACAGAGAAACCCTATCTCAAAAATCAAAAAAAAGTGTGAATTAAGATATATGTCTACTTCATCAACTAAAGAAGAAAATAATTTCCAAACTTTGTAAGACAAAGATTGCTCAAGCTAAAAGAGGGGAAAAGTTAATATTTCATATATCCCACATATGTGTATGTACACAGATATACACTCAAACACCTTTAATCAGGAACTAATTATTTCAAAGAGGTGTTAAGATGTGAATTGGAAAATAGCCGTGACTATGAAAGAGCTAATATAAAAATCAAAGCGCCTTCCTTCCTCTATCATCATGAGCCATAGGTCTCATTTGTTTTCTCACAAGACTTTCAGAGTCAAGCAATTCCTAGCCAAGAAACAAAAGTAAAATGGTTCCATTCCCCCAATGGATTTGGATGAAAACTGGTAACAAAACCAATACAATGCCAAGACACTGGAGGAGAACGAGAACAAGGCTGAGTCTGCAAGGACTTGCACACAATGTCATGACTGAGGGTTTATGCTGAAAATTGCTAGATTGGTCTCTAGCAATCTTACCAGATGACACTGAGCACTTTTTACCTCTGGAGATTTGGTTTAAATTGGGGTTTGAGTTGTTCTTATCTGTCCCACATGAGCCAACTGGTTTGTTCAGCAATAAAATATATAGGACCTTTAAAAAAATATACAAGGGGCTAGAGAGATGGATGATTCACAGTTAAGAGCACTGGCTGCTCCTGCAAAGGACCTGAGTTCAATTCCCAGGACCCACACTGAGGCTTCTAATCATCTCTACCTTGAGTTCCAGGGAATCTGATGCCCTCTTCAGGCCTTTGTGGGCACCATACATACACACAATGCACAGACATATATGTAGACAAAACATCCATATGCATAACATAAAATAAAAATAAATAAATTTAAGTCAAGAATCTCTTTAATATGTCTTCCCCACTGACTAGGGGAGAACTGAAAGAGCTTGATTAGGGAATGGTATGGTATATTTCATTTATCTAGCATTTTTTTTTAAAAAAAAAAAAAGCAATGTTTAAACTGAAGGGTTACTAAACCATAAGGAAGAATACTTAGCCCTAACTTTTTATTTGATAATTTAACCCAGAGGTTAGGCAGGTCTATAAAGCTGTTTATAGTTCGATAGCTGTTTGCTCCTATAACCCTATCAGTTATGGTCACTGAAAGACTTACCCTCCAAGAGAATATACATTCTTAAATAAGGCCGACAAACGAGATTAGGTTCATACAGAGTAACATGGGCCTTCAAAAACAATTAGAACACAGTCCCTGAGTTCCTAACTGCTTAAGATTAAATAAATGCATGAACACCATGATAAGGTTCTTCTGAGGAATCAGAAAACATAGTATAAAAAGGCAAAACAGAAATGAAAGCACAACGGAAGAAATCCAAAGGAAGAATGATACAATCTAACTTTTCCACCCCAAATCAGTTCCACCTTTTCTTTTCACTGCAAGTTTGACAAAATGTCAAACAACTGAAATTTACTCTGGAGACACACCCAAGGCTCCAAAAGGTCATGGAGGGAATTTCAACTAAAATTCAACAGCCACAAAACGTCTGCAAAGAAAGTCACATGAGTCAAAACTTTACTAGCAACTACAGGTTTAATAAACTAATATGACAACTTGAGTAACAATCACTAACTGAAAAAAAATTAGGCCGACGAAAAAAAAGTAATAGAAAAACGTGGTGGCCCACAACTAAAACATTGTCACCTTTGTTACTATCATTTTGCCACTACTGATTTTACTTTTAAAAAAAATTAAATTCCACATTTACGATATTAATTTCAGTTATGCACAGTATACATCCAGGGATGTTAGGCTTAGTATTGCTTTAATAAGTATAAATTGCATTAAAAAAAGTACATTAGCCCTATACTAGGGAAATACTAGTAACAGCCACCAGAGCCCCACAAGGGCATATCTGATCTCCACCTTCATTATCTCTTTTAAAATACAACAGTTACGGTTTCCTGGGAAACACCGGACCATTACAGAAAAAGAACATCAAATATCTCAATTCACTACAAGGAACGTCCAAGAAAACATTCATTCCTCAGCTGTGCTGAAGACAACGTAAACGCAAGACAAAATTTTGAAAAAGTGGTCCAGATATTCTAAACAATTGTTTTCATTGTCTGCCTTCTAAATGTAATTTCTCTGGATCTCACAATAGAAGAAGTCTCCGTGTCCTCTCTCACTTGTCACTCCTCTGTTCGGTTCTGACCAGTACATAAAGGGGTCATTAAATGGGCTACGTGATGACTGGCAGACACAATCAACTACACTTTGGATCCAGTTTGACGGAGATCACTTTGATGCTCGGCTGAGGATCTATGCTGAGCATCCATGAGCATCCGAGCATCCATGTGCCTATTAGGGACGTAACCCTGAATGAATCTAAGGAGATCTTTGCTGGAACATCCTTCCCAGCCTCATCTGTTTCCAACACTGGAAGGTACAGGCAGTAGAAATCAGTCCAGGAAGGTTCATGAGAGAAAACTCCTTCCCAACAGCCCGGGACCGGCGTCGGAGTAACATCCTCTCCAGGATTCGCAGTACCTGGCATTGCTGGGGTCGGCTCCTGACCCTAGCACCCCGAGAACACGCCACACAGGGGGCGCTCCCCCGCCCCGCGCCCCTCTTCACTCCCACTCCCAGATCGCCTCCTGTCAAAGCAGGAGGCAGCTCCCCACCCTGAGCCTCCGAGCTCCCGCCCGACGGCGCAGACTCGCGAGCTGCTCCTTCCGAGCGGCGGACCCAGTCACCTACATGCTCGACCCAAGAAGATCCCGGGTCACCACGGTGCTAGCCCTCGGGGCGCGCACGACCCCTCGGCAGTGGCCAAGGCTACGGTGATGTGAGCCGGCCCGCGATGAACACGGCTATTTAACTTCCGCCATTCCGCCAACGTGCCCTGCTTAACCGTGGCGCCGCCGTACAAGCTGACATCCCGTTACTCACCTCCTGACAACTGCACCGAGAAATCCCCACAATCTTGTTCGCCGCCGCCACCGCCTCAGCGTTCGCCAGCGTCGCAGCTGCGACCGCCATGTTTGTTGTGTCTCCTCTCCCTTCCCGCCCCCCGCCTTGCCCAAGTCTCGCGTGAGCGAGCTGTAGGGAGCAAGCCGGGAGAGCGTGTGTCTCTCCTGGGGTTCCGTAGGCGGGTATGGGCGGGGACTCCAGGGGGTGTGTGAGGGGAGGATGAGCAGGAGTGGGCGGGGCCCGACTTTGTCTCACCCAGAGTGTCTTGCCCTGAGGCTTAGCAGGCTGACCTGAGCCAGACGAGGATGGCGACCTCTGCGCTGCAGCTGTGGCGTGCCGGCGGGCTGGTGAGTGGGTTCGAAACGACAGTCTCGGGGGGTCCCGGGGCGACACTGATCCCCGGCTACGTCATCTTCTCCTAATGGTCTAGGGGAGCTCTGGGCCTGGGGGCTGTCTCCTCAGACCTTTCACTGGCGGGACACCGCCAAATCGATTTCCTTCAGGATCGGTCCCAGCCTGATTCCGCTTCTTTGGGGAGGGCAGGTGCGGCAGCTAGTGGCAAGAAGGAAGGGGCTGGTCTAGAAGCTTCGGCGGAACAAACACTCCTGGAATCGGAGGGCCGCCTCGGCAAGATGCCCTTTGCTAAGACCATTATTGAGTCCAGGCAACCTGCAAATCAAGAGTCCTCGGAAGCATTTTGCAGAAATGTTACCTCTCTCACGCCACATTTCCCCGGTGATTATCACGTTTTTTAAAGAATTAAAATCTAGGCCTAGTCTTCGAGTCACCCTCTTGCCTTCAGCAGCCCAGCTGGAAAAGCTGGAAGGGACCTCATATTCCTGGAACTTACCATCCAGGAAAAGAATTTCTTCAGCTTTAGCTCACTGCTGTGAACTGAGCGGCTGCCTTGGAGGGTCCGACATTAGACTCTGGGGATCCCAAGAGCTCATTCTAGTCCCCTTCTCCAAACTTGAACTGAGGCAAGCCTCTCTCTCACCTGGATCTCTCTGGCCTCCTGTGGTTCCCCTGGGCTTTCTGGTCTTGGAATTAGACAGATACTCAGCCCAGTGCGGAAGACAGACTGTTTTCCAGAATAACAGAAGACCCTCATATCGGAGTGGACAATAGCCAAAAGAACCACTGTGGAAGCCTCTATTTTTAGCTGGACTATATGATGTGTTTCTACAGGTCCCTGAAATAGACAGCTTTTCTAGAGGGTGTTTTTCAGCTCAGGTGATTCACAAATTCCTTAGGATCAACTCTTAAGGAAAAGGATAATCGAATGAATGCCTTTGCCCTGGTGGTGGTGGTGCTGGTGGTGGTGCTGGTGCTGGTGGTGCTGGTGCTGGTGGTGCTGGTGGTGAACTGGAAAACCTCCAGCTAGAGACTAGTAATCTATTTTCTTGGGTAGATGTCAAGTCTCAAGTCAGATAAGACACAGATCCCATTATTTGGGGGATAGAAAATAAATCAAAATCCTGCAGTATTCATTCCTGGTTTTATAAGCTATTGACGAGGGAAAGGATCCATCTTCAGAGACCTTAAAGCTTGCCAAAAAAAATGAATTCTCTAACATTTGTGTTTATTTTGGGTCTCTGTAGCCACACAAAGGTTTGACTCACCCAAGGTGTCAGGTTCAACATTGCCACAAGTACCTTGTCTGCTCTGTGTCGTCCTTTGGCCTCTTACAACGTGCTTTCCAAACCTTCCGTACATTCGGACACACTTGCGGTTGTCAGTACAAGTAGTTCCTTGGGACTTTATTGTTTGCTTTGTAATATGTCCTTTGCATTTACTGCAGCGAATCAAAGGCTCTTCTTTTTCTTCAGCCTCAAGCCTGGAGGCGGCAGCACACTGTACCTCTTTCCTTGTCTCACATTATAGATAATTAATGTTATTTGATTGTTTTACAAGTTTTGAGTGTTCAGAAAATTAGCGAAGTGTATTGTCACAAAGGAATAAAAGTAGGTTCTCCTGATTATTATTTAATACTGTTTTATAATTGTTGCTTAATAATAATGTCTGAGGTTTTTCTGTTTGATCCGCTGTTTATGTAACCTACATGTTCTTGGTGCTCTTCCAGCTTCTGATCTCACCTAATTTTCATAAACATCTTAACAAGTAACAGCTTAATTTGGGGATGTAGAGATTTTATACAACGGATTAGTTGAATTTGGCAAACGCTACTGCTGCTACTCCTTCAGTGGCGGTAGCACAGATGTATTTTATTTGGATTTCTGCATTTATAGTCCTCAATAGGTTTGGGATCTCTTTTATACAAATTAACATATTTTGCTGAATTTTAACCATAGCATGGTAGTTAAGAAAGTAGATTCTGAAGCCAAGCTGCTTAGATATAGAGCTGCTTGGTTATAGAGCCCAGGCTCTGTGGTATAACCTTAGCCAAGCTCTGTGGTATAACCTTAGTCTCAATTTTCTGATCTGTAAAATGGGGGAAAAACTGATAGTACCAAGTATGGGGTTGTTGTGAAGACTAAATGAGTTCACATGTTCATGTAAGACCCTTAGAAGAGCCCAACATCTACTCAGCTTTCAGTAAATGTCCTTGCTGCCATGTATGAGACACTAGGTGTTTTGGCCAGTGCAATATGGACTAAAACATGTATGGTCAAGGATTCTGTCCTCAAGGTTTTAGAACTATATCTACCTAAGCACATGTCATGTAGCGGTGGAAGAAACCCTAAGGAGTTCACAGTGTATCCCTGAGTTCAGAGGAGAGAGCAATAACGGGGATTATTACGGGGCAGGGAGGCTCCTCGGAGGCTGGTTTTAGACTCGAGGAGGAAAAGAAGAGTGTTGTAACAAACTGAGAATGATGCGAATTTAAAGGATTGGGGAGTTTAGCCTTTAGGGTTATGCAGTGCTTTTGACGTCGAGAGCCTCAGATGCACTTAATCACAGTTAACTCTATAGATCGCTGCGACAGAAAGTGACAGCGTAGAGAAATGAGCCAGGGCAGTGACATATACCTGTAACTCCCCACTCTAGAGACAGAAGCAGGAAGGTTGAGAGTTCTAGGCCAGCCTGGGCTCCATGGCAAGACCTTATCTCTAAAGAAACAAGGTACAGAAGTGTAAGCCTAGACTAAACTTAGTCCCTATTCACAGACAAACTGGAAGCCTGGCTTCTGCTAGGGATCCGCTACAGACTGGGACAATATTTCATATCTGTGATTTTCATTCTTTCTGTGACCCCTCTGAAGTCAGTATTAGTGGCTTCAATTGCAAATGAAGACTTCAGAGGCAGTGCCCAGTGTTTCAAGGTCTCCTGACATTCAGGTTCCAGTAGGATGCTCTGCCTGCCTCTGCCGCTGGTCTTGTACATCCTCACAGATGAATCAGAAGTGCTTTGTATGTTGTAAGTTCTGGAGTCAGGATGCTGAAGTTTGAGTTCTATCACCTCTGAGTCTGATAACTTTAGAAAGTGACTCCCCACTCTCCTTTCATTGCCTTTTTCGCAAAGGGGGAGAGCAGTGGATTAAATCAGATATTATCTACTTAGAATAGATTTTTGCATGTGGTAAAGACTTGGGAAACACTAGCTATTGATACAGTCAAAACCCCTTACCAGTAACACTGAGAGGAATGGGAGAAAGTTATCTTTATGTAAAGTACATGGGCAAGTTTTGGAGATGTGTATGTTTACAACAGGGTACCTGACACCATTGAAATTCTGTTTTTAACTGGGGAGATGGGCATGTGTGTTTTAAAAAGTGAATATTAGGACATGAAGAAACAGAGTATTGCTACTATTGAGGGAGTAGTGTGGGCAGATAGTCTTACAGGAGATGGATCTTGGACTGACCACCCAAAGAAGGGGTGGCATAGGTTTGGGTAAAACAACAGAAGAGCGGAGAGTAAGGCCAAGGAGATGTGTAAATAAAAGTATCAAGATAGAGAAATACTCTGCTTGATTAAAATGCTTGATTAAAAATAATATAAGAGGGCTGGAGAGATGACTCAGAGGTTAAGAGCACTGCCTGCTCTTCCAAAGGTCCTGAGTTCAATTCCCAGCAACCACATGATGGCTCATATCCATCCAAAATGAGATCTGGTGCTCTCTTCTGGCCGGCAAACATACCGAACGCTGTACACAGAACAAATAAATCTTTTTTAAAATTTTTAAATTTTTTTTTAAATTAAAAAAAATAATATAAGAACAGCTGGTATGATCATTTTACAGAGAGACAGAATGTTTTCCAGTCTGCATCATGTTACGGACCTTTAGCTTCTCAAATCTGAGAGACTTCTCCACTATAGAAATCAGTCACAGCCAGGCGGTGGTGGTGCATGCCTTTAATCCCAGCACTTGAGAGGCAAAGGCAGGCAGATCTCTATGAGTTTGAGGCCAGCATGGTCTACAAGAGCTAGTTCTGAGTGAGGCACCAAAGCTACATTAGAAACCCTGTCTCAAAAAAAAAAAAAATCGGTCACAACTTTAGTCTACCCTTTCCTGTGTGTCTGTTGCCAAAAAGATTACCCATAGTCCCAACTAACATTCCTTTTGTTTACCAAAACATGGACTTGTAGAAAACATTTCTCTTCATCAATATAGAAATGACAGATTTTTTTCAGATACAAATATATCTGTTTCTTTTTCCTCTCTCTCTCTCTCTCTCTCTCTCTCTCTCTCTCTCTCTCTCTCTCTCTCTCTCTCCTCTCTGTCTCTGTCTCTGTCTCTCTCTCTTTCTCTCTGATGTCAAGACCACTAATCATAATAATCTTCTCTCAGGCTCCTTGCACACTGGCTGTCTTATTCCCACACTGGATTTCTTTCCCAAGGGCTAGACCAGGGTTTCTCAACTTTGACACTGATGGCATTTATAGCCAGCTCATTCTTTATTGTAGGGAACTGTCCTCTGTGTTGTAAACTATTTAGTGTCACCTCTGGCATCATAAGATACCAAGGTTATGAATTTTGGCTGCTTAAAGTATCTCCAGAGGTTGCCAGTACTCTCCTGGAGGCAAACTCATCCATTGAAGAACCGCTGGTATAGAACTGTATAATGTATAAGGGCGGGAAACAGTGACTTTTTCCTTATAACCTTGTAGGTATTAGGGTAAGACAAGATTCTTACTCCATAGAAAATAAGATGATAGTTTATTCTGACCCAAATATGAGTAACTATAGCCTTCAAAGATGGATTCAAGTTGTTTTAAATGACATGTTCCGCTGTGGAAGAGCTTACATGATCTCTTATGTCACAAAAGAAAGTCTTAAGTAAGTTCACTTACCAAATACATTGGTAGAGACAATCAGGTAAGTGGGTTGCAGCAGAAATGTTTGTTATAGGTTTCAAATACTGTCTTACAACATTCTTCCTTTAGGACTGGTGGAGCGAGTGGTCTAGTAATTTTAGCAGTGCACTCCAAAAGTTTGCTCTGTCTCATCATCTTTTGGACCAGTCACTGTGACTCTTCTAGAAAATTAAGGTATTGTTAGGAACTCCTAGAGGCTAGAACGAAGAGCCAGAGACCCGTGGAAGAGAAAAGTCCAGTTTCCCTAGCTTTGAAGAGCAACAAGAGCAGAAGCTAGGATTTGTGGGTAAAGCGAGTGGAGTGGAGAGATTGAAATTTGGAATATGGTGATAAGCAAGCAGGAAAAGAAAGAGGTAAAATCAAAAATGAGACAGGAGATACTTCAATCAGATCTTCAAGTGAATAGTTCTGATTTAATGAGAATTTAGTAAAAGACTATATAGAACTTTAAAATCCTTTTGCTATTGGAAGTACAGAATGCAACATTTTGAGACAGAGTTTCTCTGTGTGGCCTGGCTGTCCTGGCACTTGCTCTGTAGACCAGGCTGGACTCAAACTCTCAGAGATAACCATGCCTCTGCCTCCTGACTGCTGGGATTAAAAGCGTGCACCACCACCGCCTGGCTTCCATCCCTATTCTAATGACCTGACAGAATCATCTCTACATCTTATCTATATTTATTTGCTGTGTTGAACCCTATCTCGCAAGTAGCATAAAAAGCCATGAAAATCATTGTTCACATTTGGAAGAGGTCAGCATTGAGCATGACTTTACATTATATTTGGCCTTAAAGTTACATTTTTACATATAAATGTTGACCTAAAGGACCTCCCCTTTGTATTAGTAGCTTCCTGTTACCATAACAAATGCTGGGATAATCAACGTATTTTTTAAGGGAGTTTTAGTTAGGCTCACAGTTTTAGAAGCCTATGAGCAGACAGACTTGTTTCTTTTAGGTGTCTTGTGGGAATGCCAGGTGGTAATGGCACAGAGTACATGATGGATTTATGTCATATCAGAAGGAGGAAGAGAGAAGAAGGGGCTGGGGACCGACAGTCCCCATCTCTTTAAAGGTTCCTTCTAATAACATAACACTGGTGATAAAGCCTTTAACATCTCAACTATAGCACTACTTCTACTTCATATGGAGTGCTTTTGTACACATTCATGTAACAGGCACAAATTATTTGACACAGATATAGTTTTAAATTTTTGCCACTGAGTTCTTCTGAATTGTTGAATCCTCATAAGCCACACCAATTCCCGGAATTTTTAAAGCCTTAATTTGCTTACTTACTTTTGAAAGCATGACAGTTTCTCAACTTTCTCTTCAGATAAATATAGCTCTCCCTGCAGTTTTAAGAGAAAATATAGCCAGGCATGGCTTCACATGCCTTTAATTCCAGCACTTGAGAGGCAGAAGCAGGCAGATCTCTGAGTATGAGGTCAACCTGGGCTAGATAGCAAGTTATCTACAGTACAATATCACATTCAGGAAATTGATATTAATGTGATCCACCAATTTGTTTCCGATAATCAGTTTACTTATATATGTTTGTGTGTGCGTGTGTGCGTGTGCGTGTGTGTGCGTGTGCGTGTGTGTGTGTGTGTGTGTCTAGTTCTGTAGCATTTCATCACATCTTTATTTGTGTTTGCAGTACGACAGTCTAGCTAAAGATAATTCCAGCAACATAAAGGTCTTCATTTCCCTCTTATAATCTCTCAGTACCCTTACTCCCCTCCCTGGTCCTTAGTTACTACCAATAGCTAATCTCTTTTCTAGCTGTATAATTTTATTTCAACAATATTGGAGAAATGGAGTGATTTAGTAACAGTGTCAGTTTGATGCTGTATAGTCTTCTGCTGTAAGAGATGAGTAAAATATTTTTCTTCTACTCTTTAGATTCACTGGCTAGCCCTGAGAATCAAAATTAAAAATACATATTAATAGTAGTGAGAAGCTTATTTTGTTTGAATAGCAAGTATGTGGCTGGTTAAGTGAATAAATTTAAAGGCTTAAATAAGCTCTCCCTACCAGGATTTCATGGTTTTGTTTCCATAAGTTTAGCTACCTGCAGTTAACTATGGTCTGGAAGTATTAAGTGGATATTCCAGAAGTAAAGAACTCAGTTTTAGTTGCATGGTTTTCTGAATAACATAATAATCTGTCCAATCCAGAACATGAGTTACTCCTTTGTCCAGCAGCCTGCATACATACAGTATATGTTACCACTCCACTAGATCTGACATTTGCATTGTAGTGCCTCTATTTGGATAAACCCATATTTTACTCAATAATGGCCCTAGAGCACAAGAGTATTCATATGAAGGAGGAACTAGGGTATAAAACATGGAATGACAGGTTGATCTTGGTTCTATATGACAGTGCTGCTGAACATGTAAGAAAAATATCATGTGTACAATATGAAAAAAAATGTGAGTTCCAAACTTGGACACAAATATTCACAGCATCCAGAAGTGTAAACAGTTCATATGCCCTTAGTCGTGAAGGGCTGCCATGGCTGCCCTGGGACTTGCCATTTAGGCCATTCTGCCATGAACTCACAGAACTCCGCCTACCCTGCCTTCAAGTGCAGGTATTAAGTGCATGTACCACCAGCCTGGCCTATTCTTTTATTTTAAGATGAAGACTTCTGAAATTCAGCTTTCTAGGAGATTCCCTTGCCCAAGAAGAACCTCTTGGGAATATGACTGGCATTAATCTCCTCTTCTGTGGAGGTTTATGGTCATGAAGAAAATGTAAAGACAACCACTGACATTTATTTACGCAAACATGGCCAGGCGTAGTGGTACATGTCTATAATTCCAGTACTTGAGAGACAGAGGCAGGAGGATTGCTGCAAGTACAACGCCAGTCTAGTCTACACAGTAAGTTTCAGCTAGTGAGATCCTGTCTCAAAATTTAAAATAATAAAGTTTTTATTTTTAAATTTAATTATTGTATGAGTGTGTGAATTTTGTGTGGACATGCATACAGAAGTCTCTCCTTTCTTTTTGTGGGTTCTGGGAATTGAACTCAGGTTGCTGGACTTGTTCAGCAAGTACCTTTACCCACTGAGCCTCTTGCCAGCCTAAAATCTGTCTTATAAGTGATCATTTTCTCCCTAAAAATCCATTCAAATATCCTACAGAAACATTGTGTATTTTCAGAAGTCAGTTTACTCCTGTGGTATGGCTCCCAGGGATCCAACTCAGGTCATCAGGCTTGGTGTTGTGTGCCCTTAGCAACCGAGCCATCTCTCTGGTCATTATCTGTATTTTCTATGGAAGACATGTTTACTTCCTCCTTTTTATCTAAGTCAGGACTACTGTAGTCACACGTGCGCACGTGCACTCACACACACACACATACCTTATTCTAGGGAGAAGGATTGATTCCCAGACTTGCACTGATGTCTAATACGCACTTCATGTGTGTTCAAAGGTGCAACTGCTGGCTCTTATGGTATGTGTCCACTTCTAAGAATTGCTAAGCTGTTTTCCAGGGCAGCTATATGAGATAACTCTTTTATCTTTAAGCTCCCCAGGTGATATGAATGTGCACTAGAGTTGGGCAGGAGCAAAGGGAACTTTCCTTTTCACCCTCTGAATGTTTGGTAATCGAGTCTTCTGAAACAGACAGTAAAGAGATGAACAGAAGAGGTGTACAAGTTTGTTACAGACAAGAGGGAGTTGAGAGACAGAGAATCCAGGTAACTCAGATTTCAAGGGCTGGTACTTTTGAGAAGACAGCTTGCTGTCTGCATCCCATCTTAGGGAAACCAAGGTATGTGAAAAGATTCATTAGGAAAAAGGAGTGGCGACCACAGTGGACAGAAAGACTGTGCTCAGGTATATCCAGGCTCAGTACTATCTCAGTCTCTCAGCATGTCTCCTTCTTTCATGCCAGAACATCCTTATCAGAACAGGAACCTTTGTTTGCTAAATAATTCTTTAGATCAGCTATAGCCAAAATTATGGCTCCTCTCGACTACAAAAGAATGTCTTAGGCCATACATTAAATCCAGGGGTGTCCAACCTGTGACCTGCAGTTGCAAAAGCATACATTGATTTTGTATGACATTGTGGTATGACATTGTTGTCATCTACAAAGTTCTTATTCAAGAACTATCCTATGAAGTTTTAAAAATGTATTGCAGAACATATCGTGGAACTAGAAGATGCTCAGTGGTTGGGAGCACCTCTGCTCTTACAGAGGACCTGGTTCAATCTCTAGCACTCATGTTGGTGACTTATAGCCATCTATAACTCTATTTCCAGGGAATCTGATGCCTCTGCTTCTTTGGGCTCCTTACATACACATGCCTACACACACACACACACACACACACACATGCATGCACGCACACACACATGCACACACACATATGCACACAATTTAAAAATAAAAATAAACCTTCAATTTACATAAGAAAAAATCTCACAAAAAATTTGATTTTGGTATTGGGCTGCACTCATAGCCATCTTGGGCCGCATGTGGCTCTTGGGCCATAGGTTGGACACTTCTAAACCAAATATTTCCAATATGTCTGCTTTTAGTTTTAAAAAATAGAACAGCAAATTACATGCTTTTGTTAGATGATCCACATTTTTTATTTAATTTAAAATTTTTTTCATTTTACATTCCAACCCCAGTTCCCCCTCCCTCCACTTCTTTTGCCTCACCACCTCCCCAAATCCTGCCCCCTATCCACTCCTCAGAGGGGATAATGCCTCCCTTGGGGAATCATCAAAGTCAGGGATACCAAGTTGAGACAGGACCAAGCCCCCTCCCACTGAATCTGGCTGGGCAAGGTACCCCACTATAGGTAATGGGCTCCAGCAAACCAGTTCATGCATCCAGGATAAATCCTGGTCCCACTGCCAGCCCCCCACCCAAACAGATCAAGCTTATAACCATCACTTACATACAGAGGGCCTACTTCTGTCCCATACAGGTTCCCCAGATATCAGTCCAGAGTCCGTGAGCTACCAGTAGTTCAGGTCAGCTGTCTCTGTGGTTTTTCCCAAATGATCCATGTTTTGATGTTATCTGAAGTTTTCAAACGTCTTACCTTCTATAAACCAGGAGTGAGTTGCTAGTTACTAAGTTCATGTCCTTATAAATTAACTACTCCTTTTCTCAAGAGTAGTTAACCTTGCTGTTAGGACAAAGAAGAACAAAAAGAAACTTAAAAAAAAAGCAAGAAACCATCTTAGCCCACTAAGTAGCCTCAGTCTTAGGTGTCATCTATAGTGAAGTGGTGGGGAACTGATAATGTATTACTTTGGTGTGTGACCTCCAAAATTAGTGATGTTTTCATAGTCAGCTAAAAGCAAATAAAGCTAGAAGGCTTATTTTGGGTTTCCTTACTCATCCCTCTTCCCAGAGGAGAAGGAAGTGGGAGATGCTTGAAATTTTAGAGGACTACAATAGTCTCCCTCATGTGCAAAGTGTATTTTCCAAAATGCCCACTAGACACCTGAAGCTGTGGGTGGTAGTGATGTATATAATGCCCTTCCTAGCTTAAGTACCTGCCACACTTATTACTCTGTGGCCATTATTTTTGTAGTTTGAGGTACCACAGTAAAAGAAGGATGAATTTCTTTTTACTTCTTCACAGTTTCATGGATCATTTGTTTTTATTGTAGATCCCAGCAACCTCAACATTTGTTTGGTTTTGTTTTTTCTTTCCTCATTAAAGTAAGAACTGTAATCTTTCATTTAAAGGAAATGCTAGTCTATTTGACACACCCAAACTGTCCTACTGACTTCTCTCAAACGTTAGGGCTGTTATTAAACAAAGTAAATTATTTGAATATAAGCACAGTTATGATGCACATTTTATTGGTAAACCGTTGTATGCTATTTGTTCTCACTGAGAGGCTGGCTCTGGAAGCAATGTTGTTTCCCCCACCTCTGTAACAAGGAGAGAGAAGAACAGACCCAAAGTAAACACAGTCGGCCCCTGATAAGAGTTAGATGATAAACCATTTCCAACCCAGGTTACTGTTGTTTATGTTATAATATAAAAATGCTTACAGTGGAAATAGGTAGAAGTTCACCCATGAAGAGGAGATGGAGATCTGTCACATCCCACATCCAGGTGACAACATCAGTTGGGTCCCTCCCAGCTTATCTGTCCATGCCTAGAGGGATGCATGAGGATTAAGAAAGAGACAAGAGGGAACTGATAGAGTCGGGAGGGTATCCAGTAACTACTGAGATTTGCCTCGTGTTTATTTCTCACAGGCTCTATGTACCTCAATCCAGAAAGGAGGGGGAAGGCAAAAGGCTTCTTTACCAAGATACAAAGAACAAAGTAGTTATCTTCTTTTTTGTTGTTGTTTTTGGTTTTTTGAGACAGGGTTTCTCTGCAGCTTTAGAGCCTGTCCTGGAGCTAGCACTTGTAGACCAGGCTGGTCTCGAACTCACAGAGATCCGCCTGCCTCTGCCTCCCAAGTGCTGGGATTAAAGGCATGCGCCACCACCGCCAGGCAGTAGTTACCATCTTAAAACCCAAAACATCTAGAACCACACTCTAGGTCAAAACCTGTCATATAACCTTGAAGGAGCAAGAATAGGTCTGAACTCTTTGACCTTTAGACAAGGTGAAACAGACCCACTTCTGTGAACTACCACATATTTCCCTTTTTAAAATTGACTTATTAAAGCCTGTGTTTCTATTACAGGACAGACGAGTGTGTCTGTCTTAGGTCATCTTCTTCTGCCTTCCAGATTACTCATCATCAGGACATTCCATCATGGACTTCCTTTCTTAAGCTGCCTGGATAGAAAAAGATCTTACCCATCATTGATTAGACTCTTTTCATAAGGGATTAAGGGAGAATATATAGCTAGACGCCATGCACCTCTGAACCAACTTTCCATTGAGAGAGTTCACAAGTAACTAGATAATCTTAGGCAAGCAGATAATGCTTTACAATCAACGTGCTCCCATGGCCACGATACCTCCTAATAAAGGATGACCAAAATGGGATGGTCTTTTTAAGTTGGTCTAGGATATCTTTAGCAGTTTTAGCTGCATCAAAATCCAAATTTGTCTTATTAAATGTATCAAATCTAAGGACTCATTAGCATTATGTCAACTTTCTCAGATAAGCTCTAACCATTTTCTAACCAGTAGCATCTCCATAGTGAACTGAAATCGTTACAAACATTATCAGGTCAATACTATAATTCCACATACTGCACCAGACAGTCAGGCAACCACCGAGTTTCATTCTCCTCCTGTGAAAAAACACAAACATGCCTTCGACTCCATATTAAAACAGGATCGGGTCCTTTCCATAATCCAGTGCAAGGGTCTTTCCATTTTGCATTAGCAAAGGTTGCTCTGGTGCCACCATGCCAAAATCTGTCTGCAACAGATTGCTCACAGGCATCCACAGTCAAGAAATTTAGAGTAAAAAGGGCATGATTTAAGGCATTGTGTGGTGACTGAGGATATAACTTCCCCTTTTTATCTTTTGAAGTTGTGTTTTCAAGGAGCCATGGGCATGTTCCACAATTTGTTGTCCTTGAGGATTATAAGGAATGCCTATTTTATAATCATTATTCCACTGGGAACAAAATTATTGAAATGCTTTACTAATACATCCAGATCCATTTTCTATTTTTATAATTTTAGGAATTCCCATACATGAAAAACATTTTAAGCAATGAGTTATCGTATGCTTAGTGGCTTCTTCAGTTTGTGCAGTGGCCATTAAGAAACCTGAATATGTATCTATTGCCACATGCACATATCTTGGTTTGCCAAATTCTGCAATATGAGAAACATCCATTTGCCATAAATGATTAGGAAGCAGACCTTAAGGATTTACCCCAAAATGAGGCACAGGTAAATATTATGGGCATCCATCACATTGCTTAACAATCTGACGAGCAATTTCTCTTGTTAAACCAAATTGTTTTCTTAAACTTTTACCATTTTGATGATGTAAAGCATGTGATCACTGAGCAAGCTCAAGTTGAGATAAAGCAATCAATTGAGTAAATTTTTCAACTAAAACATTCTGTTCAGGCAATGGTCAAGGAATGTGCCCTAATATGACACACAAAGTATGGCAATTTTCTTTGATGGATGGCATTTTGAATTTTCTGGAATAGTATTCTATCCTAACTATTACTAGTTCCAATGCAGGGGACAGTCTCGATGACCTGAAGAACTCTAAAAATGTAATGACTGTCAGTATGTAAATTAAATGCATTACCTGCAAAAAACTGAAATACCATAGCAACAGCTCGTAGCTCAACTATTTGAGCTGAGACCAGATCTGTTTGTACTACATATACTTTACCATCAACAACATATGCTATTTTTCCATTAGAAGAACCATCTGTAAAAATTAACATAGCAAGCATCCATTAAGGAATCTTCCATTACAGTTTTAAGAAAAATAAAGGAATGTGTTTGTGCAAATTGCACTAATTGATCAGCTAGAAAGTATATATCAATTTGATCTAAAAATTGAACAAACGCAATTGCCCAAGAATGATTATTTTGAAATAACAACCAACCTGTTGCTTAGGATAAAGAACATTGATCACATTAGGGTCTCTACCAAAATATCACCTAGATTCTGGCTTTTCTGTGCCACACAAGCTACTGCTTCAAAATAAGGGTTTAATACCCTAGCTGGTGAAACTGGAAGATGGAACCATCAAAGATGACCACTTTGCTGTGATGCTGCCATAGGAGTAAGTCTTAGGCAAAGTATATGCTTGCCAAGGTTGGTCATAATTAATATAATGTACTTGCTGATTCTGTGTTGCAGTTTGAACTGCACCACCAGTTTGGGGAAAGGAGCAGGAAGTTTGAACTATTTACAAACTCTAACATTTGTCTGCACTTGCTGCTGCACCCTGGCTTTCAAAATATACCCTGGTAAATTTACAGACAGCTGACTACTATTTCCTATCTACAAATTTTATTTACAATTTTTTACTCCCGAGATAAACTCCCTGTACTTCCATGTTTACTATTTATCCGAGTGCTCACTTTTCACTTCTACCCCTGCAGTGTCTTTATTCCTCTGCCGTGTCCGTCACATTTCCTTCCTTATCCAAGCCCCACGTCCAAAGTGCCACCTGCCTCCAGGCCACATCAGCCGTGCTTAGAGGGAAACATGAAGATTAAGAAAGAGACAGAGATAACTGATAGAGTTGGGAGGACATCCAGTAAATACTGAGATTTGCTTTGTGTTTATTTCTCATAAGCTTTATATATGGAAGGAGGGGGAAGACAAAAGACTTCTTTTTCAAGTACAAAGAACAAAGTAGTTACCTTCTTAATACCCAAAACATCAAATAACTACAGCCTAGATCGAAACATCCTGTTAGTAGCCACACCTTAGGTCAAACCTCCTGTGGAACCTTGAAGGAGCAAGAATCAGTCTGAATTCTCTAACCTAGGGGATCCACTTCTATGGACTCCCACAGAGGACACCAGCTGACACTTTTGCAAGTTGATTTCTGCTGGTTATTTGTAAACATTTGATTTGATGTTATCTGTCTGCTGTTGCTATTTGTTCTATTACTTAGAAACCTTACCCAGCCTGTATTCTGCTTTGTCCAAGACTCTCTTGTAGCATAAATAATAAAAACCCAGAGACAGATGTTGGGATTGAAGCTGAAGATTAGAAAACCAAAACAGTCAACCATTAAAGAGACCTTTTACCTCTACCAATGCTCAGACCAAAGGGGAAGTCCTTGGATTGCCAAACCTCAGACTCCACACTCCACACTCCACTGAGCTCCTGTCACTTCCCCTTGTATTCCTCTCTCTGCTCAGCTATATCACTCCTGTCTCCACCTCCCTAGTGCTAAGATTAAAGGCATATTATCCCAAGTGTTGGGATCACCTTTGTGTGAGCTCTGTTTCTCTTTTAGACAGATTCAATCTTGCCTACGGTGGCCTTGAACAGAGGTCCTTCCGCCTCTGTCTGTCTCTGTCTCTTTGTCTCTCTCTCTCTCTCTCTCTCTCTCTCTCTCTCTCTCTCTCTCTCTCTCTCTCTCTCTCTCGGATTTTCTAAACAGGGTTTCTCTGTAGCTTTGGAGCCTATCCTAGAACTAGGCTGTAGACCAGGCTGGCCTCGAACTCACAGAGATCCGCCTGCCTCTGCCTTCTGAGTGCTGAGATTAAAGGTGTGCACCACAACCACCCAGCTGCCTCTGTCTCTTGAGTTCTGGGATTAATGGAGTGTGCCACAACTCCCTGGCCTGTATGGCTAACTAGTTTGGCTGCTTCACTCTCTGATCTATAGATTGAACCCCAATATCTGTGTCTGGGTTTTTTATTATTTGTGCTATACTTTCTCAATCTGGAATGCTAGCTGACTGTTTTAAGGTTCTTTCTGGTAGGTACTTGTAAGCGACCTGATTGGATGACATTACCTTTTGTTTGCTTTCTCAGTTTGTGTACTCCAGTGTCTCTATTGGATATTGTGGATGCCCTGTTTGATATTGTTTTGGCCTCTAACTCTTTGTCTGTGACTCAGCGTTTATTCTTTCACCTTTTGATTGCAATCTACTTAATAACTCACTCATTCAAAGCTAAAAGTACAACTATAGATTATTCTCTGAACTGTACAAAACAACTGCCTACTGCCAATAGTCTATTTGATAACCTGGCCCCTCCACACAGTTATCAGTGGGCCAGTGGGACAGAGTTAAGATAATGGGAGACTTCATTATGTTCTCAGTATGGTTTGCAATTTAAAACTGTATATGTTTATTTCTGCAGCTTCTCCATTTAGTATTTTCAGACCACAGATCATGAGAGTGTGGGAAACAAAACTGCAGATAAAGGAAGAGTGAGGTCATTGAGAATGATTTTTAGGGGAGATTCAGTGGTCTGGGGTGAAATATATCTGAGCTCCAAGTCACACCAGTCTTATCCTGCAGTTAATCTTCCTTATTTGACAAAGTCTTGGGGGTTTTGAGGCACTCACCACTCTCTAGAGGAACTAACCTTGGTCAGATAAGGCAGCCTCAGGGAAAGTGCTCTCTGACCTTCTGGAGAAAGGAACCAGATAGAGGCAGGGAAGTCAGTTATTGGGAAATGTTTCCAAAAACAAACCAGTTAATTTAGTTTAATTATTTGTAACTTTAAAAAAACTCAAGAAATGGTCCTTAAATGTGTTACCTAAACCTATTTCTAGCCTTTTATATGCACATTAAGAAGTTCCAACATAGGCTGCAGAGACGTCTCAGCAGTTAAAAGCACTTACTGCTCTTGCAGAGGCCCAGGGTTCTGTTCCCAGGGTCCAGCTAGCAGTAACTTCAAGGCATCTGACTCCCTCTTCTGGCTGACATGGGGTCCTATAAGCACACGGTGCAGACAAACTCGTGCAGGCTTGTACATCTATGCATAAATAAAACTAAATACAATTTTTGGAGAATAAGTTTTAACAATAAAATTTTCATCAAGTGTTCTTAGCAAAAGACTAATGTAACTGAAACAAAACCCACTTTTGCTAAGATTTATTCTCAAAGAAATAAACAGTATTAAAGAAACTCCACACTTCCATCCTGCCCTCATAGTAACTCCAGAGCTGATATGTATACTTCCAGTCTATGTCTTTAAACATGTAGCATGTCTATGCTTTAAGGTACACATAAATATTGTCATGCTGAACTTAGTTTTGCAAATTATATTTTTCCTCAGTATTTTTAAATTGTATCAGTGTTGCTATATAGGTTCCTGGTTTACCTCGATGCCTATGAAATCTTGTATTGAATCAATATACCACAAAATTTTAGCCATTCCTTTATTAATGTTTAATTGACTTTTAATTTTTTACTTTTGCTGACATCACTGTATTTTTTGTATGTGTGTCCTTGTGCCTATGACTAAAGTAGAATAATTGTGTCTTACTATAAATATGGCATCTTAGTCTGCTTATAATGCTATAACAGAGTGCCAGAGAGTGGGGCAATTTAGAAAGATCAGACATTTATCCTTTTATAGTTCTGAAGTCTGATCAGTCCCAAAGCAACACTTCAACAGTTTAGATTGCCTGTGGCCTTCCTTGCTGAGAATGGCTGTGACCTCCCGTGACTGACTGACTCAGAAGGCAAATGAGTGGAATATTCTTTAAAACCACTTTTGTAAGGGTAGTATGGCTTAGATATAAAATGCCCCACAGGCTTGTGTGTTTGAACACTTGGTCTTCACCTGGTGATGCTGCTTTGAGAAACTGTAGATCCTTTAGGAGTTGGAGACTAGTTGGAAGAAGTAGTTTTCTAGGGGTGGCCTGGAAACATGTAGTCTTGCCTGCTTCCTGATCCATCAAAATGTAAGCAAAGTTCCATGTTTCTGTCACTATACCCTCAAGCCACTCCCACTAGCACATCTTTGCTGCTATCATGGATGCTATCTTCAGATAGTGAGCCAAACAAAATAAATATTTTCTATTGCTTCATGGCGGGTATTTGGTAACAATGATGAGAAAAGTAACCAATACAAATAGATTTGATTCCATTTACAAGAGGGGAGCCTTTTGGTCTCATTTCCTCTAAGGGACCCCACACCTTAATATCACCATATAGCCGTTAAGTTTTAATACATTTGCATTTTAATAAGGCCTTTTTTTTTTCCAAGACAGGGTTTGTTTCTCTGTGTAATATCCTTAGGTGTCCTGGAGCCTGCTGGGTATTCCAGGCTGGCCTCGAACTCATAGATATCTATCTGCCTCTGCCTCCCTAGTGCTGGAATTAAAGGCCACATTTTAATAAGTTTTAATACTTGTATTTGGAAAATGCTCACTTAAGAAAACTGGGTGAAGGGTAGTGAAAAAGAACTTTTCACAACTCGTTTGTAAGGCATTCCAGACAAAGCTTTGTAAAAAAGAAAGGAACATTGCCCTTGGTCAAGGAAAGGGAAAGATAAAATTCTCAGCAGCATAGAAAGATTTTTTTAAAAGAAGAACAAAATAGCTGAGCGGTGGTGGCACATGCCTTTAATCCCAGCACTCAGGAGGCAGAGGCAGGCGGATCTCTGTGAGTTCGAGGTCAACCTGGGCTACAAGAGCTAGCTCCAGGACAGGCTCCAAAGCTACAGAGAAACCCTGTCTCACAAAACCAAAAAAAAAAAAAGAAGAGGAGGAGGTGGTGGAGGTGGTGGAGGAGGAGGAGGAGGAGGAAAGAAGAAGAAGAAGAAGAAGAAGAAGAAGAAGAAGAAGAAGAAGAAGAAGAAGAAGAAGAAGAAGAAGAAGAAGAAGAAGAAGAAGAAGAAGAAGAAGAAGATGATGATGATGATGATGATATGGGTAAGAATGCTTCCAGTTGTTGGGACCAGCTGACCTATTGAACATGCCTGCAAGGGAGTGAAGATTGAGAAAAGATGAGACAAGACACAGAAGATAAGAGTCACTGCAGCAGCCAGGAGTTTATTTCTCCTTGTCTTTTTATACCCAAAGCAAATGGGGTGGGCAAAAGACTTCCTTACCATGAAACAAGGAACAAACAATTGTAGTTACTTCCTTAATTCTCAAAACGTCAAGTACCTATACCCTTAGTCAAACATATTGTTATCTGGCTTTGAGAAACCAAACCTAGTGTCCACACCTTTGGCCAAACATCCTGTTATTTGACCTTGGTAAGCTAAAACCCTCCAACCTTGAATCAAGATGGAAATAGAGTCACTGCGGTCTCCCAAATCCAGTACTGTGAAATAAATGCTTGCAGAGGTCAACATGGGATCTCAGCTAGATAATGAGGTCATGACATCAGGAGAGATTGGAGGAAAAAGTAGATTTGTTGATAGGTTTGAACATCTGGTGACATGCCAGAACAAGTTTAGCAACATATTTTATCAGGAGAGCCAGGCACAGATATTGAGGCTGAGGTCAGAGGACTGAGTGCCATCTCTGAGCAGATGCACAATAACTTCGTGAGAAAATATGAGAAGAGGTCATGACCAGAATGTCACTTGAGCTGGACTCTGGACTGAAATTTCCTAAGTTCCTGGTAGGCATTGCGCAGGAAGAATATTTGTGATGTAGACCCATTAAATACGTAAGGACAGTTGTCCAGTAGGGCAGGAACAAGGGTCAAGGGTAGAAAGGGTACCTTTGATAGCTTTCCTGAGTCTGAGGGGAAAGGGTCTCCCTTCGTTGTCCTGCTCCCAAAAAGATGGCACTGTAACATTCTCAAGTTTTAGTGTGAATTTCAGACCCTTCCTCCTTTCTCTAGGAAGGGGGACTGTGAAAGAACAGTTTCGTGAGGAAGGCAAATTACCCTGCATCTAGGAAAGGGGGGAAAGTGGCTTTGGCATCAGGAAAAGCAGATTTGCTCAAGTGCGCTTTCCTCATCCTCAAGTGATGGATACAGGAGCACTTCTGGGTCTGTTCAGAGAGGGAGGGGCCAGATGGCAGGCAGGGCAGAAAAACAACGGCTAGAGGGATTTATACCAAAATACAAGAATGTGTATTGAGATTTCTCCCTTTGTCTAACTGAGTCTTTGCAGGTCAACAGGACTTCTGCAATGTGTTCTTTGCCTCTTCTGAGCTGTCAGTGCGCTTGGATGGGAAGCACTCTAGGAACGTTTAGAACAACACTTCATTATGCTAAAGCATAGTGGAAAGGGGGTTCTAACTAACACAAAAAATGTAACAAGCATAATAACGGATTTACCAGGACTGTCTACAGCCAGGCATGTTTGGCTTTTCAGCACTTTGAGTGAAACATATGTGGCAGTGTAGTGAAAGTTTATAGACCTTTCCTCAAAATGTTTAAAACGCATAAAATAAAAGATACAGCATTATAAAGGAAATCAATTATAATGAAATAGTTATAAAATGTCTCCATGTGATTGAGCAGTGTGTGCTTTTTAAATACAGCCTAGCGGGCATTCTTATTAGAAGGTAATTTTGCGTAGTGATGAACAAAAATATATTTCAAGATATTGGCACTAAATCAGTGTGATATGAAAATGGCTGTGACTTCTTTGGGCTGAGTCACATATACTGCCAGTATTACCAAAATGTGTTGCCCACATTCATAATTTTTTAAATGCTGTGTTTTTGTTAGAAATTAATGAAATAAAGATGTCATTCCCCACCTCTATCCAGGTTCATGGACTTGATCCTTCTAGCTGTAGTACATCAGAGCTCTCTAGTCAGTTGAGTAGAAACAGATTGGACTGGAGCTAAGGAAAGGATTTGGAAAGACATAAATAACCATTATTCCATTCAAGTAACAATTGCTGCTCTGTGCAAAGAAAAAAAATGTGATGATGTGGTACAATAGGTTATAGCTGCGAAAAATCATTTTGATGGAGTGGATACCAAAATTGCAATGACTGTGGTCAATGCCAAAGCATAGGGGCATTAGAAAAATCAACAGTGAAATCCTGGTTGAACAGTTCAAGGCAAGAGGAGGACAAATTTCCTTTCCTTTATTATCAACTACCAAGAGGCGTAAGTAAGTAATCTCTCTTGGTGGTCTAGCTAGAAATGGATTCCATTCGTAGCATTGAGTCTTCGTACTTTATGGGGAGCATCTTCAGTAACCTGCCCCATACCATTTTGAACTTTTTAAAAGTTCATTTGCCTCTGTTATCTCCTCTGAATCTGAAGTAATTGTTATGGGTTGAACTGGCGTGTGCCCTGTCAGCAATATTGAGACTAAGGGGCTCACAATTGTGTCAGCAGGAAAAATAGGTATTATCGTAAGACCCACTGACTTCTTAAGTTTCTCAGCAGTGGGCTTTCTTTTAAAGATCAACTCAGGTACAAAGGTGATATATTGACTAAGAGACAGAAAGAATTCTGTAGTGGGCTTAGTGAAGTAAATAACCTCCCCTAGAAATGAGAAATGTAGCCCAGTGTAGTGCAGGTTTTGAAATGGATAGGCAAGTTTCACAGGCAGTTTATGGAGGTAGTTGGCTCATTCTTTCATTCTTTGGACTATATATCGAGGGCACAATCCAAGACTCCATCACCAGCACTGAGCAAAATTGCCCCGTATTTATTTCTCTTGCACTTTCATATTTCTACTTCTCCCCGTCTTTTCTTCTTGCCTTGAGCCAGCTGCTACCACCTGCCTCCCGTCGGCAGCGTTCCTTCCCATGGAGACCCTTTGTCCTTCTCATTTCCTCCTTTTACTTCCTGTCTATCTCATCAAGAGATATCTGTTTTGGTTAGGGTTTTTATTGCTGTGAAGAGACACCATGACCATGGCAACTCTTATAAGGAAAACATTTAATTGGGGTGATTCGCTTACAGTTTCAGAGGTTCCATCCATTATCATCATGATGGGGAGCAGGCAGATGTAGCAGAGGACTAGCTGAGACTACTACATCTTGCAGGCAACAGGAAGCAGACTGAGGCACTGGGTGGTATCCTGAGCATAGGAAACAGGAAACCTCAAAGCCCATCCCCACAGAGACACACTTCCTCTAACAAAGCCATACCTTCTAATAGTGCCACTCTCTATGAGATTATGGGGACCCAATTACATTCAAACTACCACAGCAAGCAATGGCAGCGAACAGTTGGTATTCTTACTACCATCTCTAATGGCAGTGCCACCACACTGCTGTCTTCTAAGTAGTTGTAATAGAAGTAGTCATGAATATTTATTGAGCTCCTACTAAATGATAATATAGTGATAAACCTTTTACATAGATTGTTTTATTAATCCTCACAAGACTCCATGAAATTATCTGCATTTTACAGGTACAGAAACTAAGATTGTAAGAGATTTTAACTGAGACATTATAAAACATTACTTGTACTCCACTTAGTCACCCTTCCATTGCTGTGCAGAGACACCATGACCAAGGCAACTCTTTTATAAAAGAAGGCATTTAATTCAGGGGTTGCTTGTAGTTTCAGGGGCTTGATCCATGTTTGTCATCATGGCAGGGTACACAGTGGCAGGCAGGCGGATAGGAAGGTAGGTGTGGTGTTGGATAAGTATTTGAGAGTTACTTCCTGATCTGCAAACAGAAAGAGGAAACCTTGGCCTGACATAGATTTTTGAAACCTCAGTGCCCACCCCAAGTGGCACACTTATTCCAACAAGGCCATATCTTCTTTTTTTAAGATTTATTTATTTATTATGTATACAACATTCTGCCTCGATGTATGCCCACACGCCAGTGGAGGGCTCCAGATCTCAGTACAGATGGTTGTGAGCCACCATGTGGTTACTGGGAATTGAACTCAGGACCTCTGGAAGAGCAGCCAGTGCTCTTAACCTCTGAGCCATCTCTCCAGCCCTAAGGCCATATCTTCTAATCTTGCAATCAGTTCCACTCCCTGGTGATTAAGCATTCAAACATATGAGCCTATGAGAAATATTCTGATTCAAAGCACCACACCCTCCAAAAAACAGCGGAATCACTTGCCAAAATTACATATCTATTACATGTCCAGTGTTAGGATTTAAGCCTAGTTCCTTTGTACTCCAAAGCCTCTTTCCTTAACCCTTATACTGCATTGTCTCCCGATCTTAACAGTGGTCAGTCGTAGACAACAGAAATATTGTATTCCTATCCAAGAAGTTAGTGAAATGATAAATGTGCTTAGAGAATTAGTTGTCTAAAAACTTGTTTCCTTGGCGATTAAAATTTATCTAGGCCCAGAAAGATGGTTCAGTATTAAGAACCGGTATTGGGGGCCGGGCGGTGGTGGCGCATGCCTTTAATCCCAGCACTCGGGAGGCAGAGGCAGCCGGATCTCTGAGTTCGAGGCCAGCCTGGTCTACAAGAGCTAGTTCCAGGACAGGCTCTAGAAACTACAGGGAAACCCTGTCTCGAAAAACCAAAAATAGAGTTCCAGGACAGCTGAAGCTATACATAGAGACTCTGGGGAGGGGAAGGGACGGAGAGAGAGAGAGAGAGAGAGAGAGAGAGAGAGAGAGAGAGAGAGAGAGAGAGAGAGAGAGAGAGAGAGAGAGAGAGAGACAGAGAGCTGTTTTGCTTTTTCAGGCTCACAGCTGCCTGTAACTTCAGCTCCAGGGGATCAGACGCCTCTGTCCTTTGTGGGCACTGGCCCTTGTGTACGCATACCTACACACAGACCACACACATACACAGAGTTAAAAATAAAGATAAATCTTTATACTTTTTAAAGATTTTATTTGTTTTATTTTATGTGTATGTGTGCTCTATCTGCATGTATTCCTTTATGACAGAAGTGGACTGGAGACATGGCTCAGCGGTTGAGAGCACTGGCTGCTCTTCTAGAAGTCCCACGTTTAATTCGCAGCAACTACATGTTAGCTCACAACCGTCGGTAGTGGGTTCTGATACCCTCTTTGGTCATAGAAATAATCTTTAATTAGAGAACTTACTTAGAGTAGCTCATTACTGGATAAAGAGATACCATACAGTAGTCAACTAATTGGTGTTTAAAGGACGTGAGTTTTAAAACGTACTAAATTAAGCTCTCTTATTTTGGAATATAGCTATGGGATATAAAAATAAGAGATGGGACTGAAGCGATGATGGCCCAGTGGTTGAGAGTGCTCATGGTTCTTGCAGAGGATCCAGTTGTGGTTCCCAGCACCTATATCATGTGGCTCATAACCATCTAAGTCTCCCAATCCATGGGCCCCAATGCCCTCTTGGACTTGCACTGGCACAGAAGTGGTATAAATGAACTCACACAGTTAGAAACACACATGCATATAAGTAAATCTTAAGAATGCATGATAAAGTAACTCCCCAAGAAACTAATGTTCAAATTGCTTCCTTCTATGTGTATGTCCCTTCTTCAATCGGTGCTGTTCCTAAAGCTAAGAAGAAACTTCCCAGCTTGCTTGTCGTCTTGGAAAAGCCCTCCTCGCGTCCTAAAATCCTCGCAGCCGGGAGCTCTGCTAGGCGTAAGGAACCATGCGCTGCCCTTCGCACCTCTGCAGACACTTACTGACGAGGAAATGATGATGAAAGAAACAGGTCAGGAAATTTCCCAGCTTCATCCTGCAACCCCTCGGGTTTGGAGCTGGGCCTACAGTGTGAAGCCAGACAGGACCGCCTGAAGATAGCGTTGATCTGTTGATCTGCGTTGTCGTTGCTCTGTTTGGGGACTTAAGGGAATTTGTTTTGTTTATCTTTGAGAGGGGATCTTGCCGTGTTGCCCGTGCTGCTGTCAAGGGCTCCAGTAACCTTGTCTCAGCCTCCAAATAAGCTGGATTTAGAATCATGAGGATGAAGTTTTTCATATAATTTTTTGATAAAAGATAGTACGCAGTAATATAAAAACAACAGCAGAGTAAAAGGCCAGGTTACAACTTAAGGCTTCCCCTCTCTGTTCCCTGATTCTCCAGTTCTTCCCAGAAGCTGATTCCTTCCGGTCTCTTATTTAGCCTTGGAGGGAGGACATGATGCTAACCATCCCACAGTGCACAGGGCAAGCGTCTCCACAATGAGGGCTTGCCCACCCTCCCTGCTCCAGAGCATTCTTAGTACCGAGGGAGAGAAACCTTCCTGTGTGTGGCCATGCAGCTACTAAAAGGTCCACGTTAGATGGGATGTGCTGATGGGTGGAGTAGGGAGACAATAGATGTCTGGCATGGTGGTGCGTGCCTTAAATCCCAGCATCCCAAAGTCAGAAACTAGCAGATCTTTATGAGTTTAAGACCAGCCTGGTCTCGTAGGGAGTTTCGGACCAACAAGAACTACAGTGAGATTCTGTCTCAAAAGATGTAATAATAGAAAGAGTAAGAGGAGGAGAAGGAAAGCGGAGAGGAGGTGGAATGTGTGTCTTGTGGTTGCCCCGTGTAATGGAATAATGTGCTAGGGAGAGCTCCTGGGCGGAGATGGACAGAAGACCCGAGACCCTTTCAGAAGGAGATGAGCTTACATCAGTCTCCTTTGGGGAGATGAACTAAAACTCCAGGATAGGAGAATAAGGCTTTGGCTTTTCATTTTATACCTTCCATATTGTTTATATTTTTTGCTCCAAAGGGGATTAGGGAACTTCTTTTTTTCTGTGTTTAAAGAAGGAAGTTGTAGTTTCTATTTTGAGAGACTAAAATAGTCATGTGTATTTTAATTTATTGGTTAAAAAGTAGAAGCTTATCAGAAACTGTTAATGAACTCTTTCTTAAAGATATCTATCTTATCTACTTAAGCATAGACTTAACAGCAATTCTTTTTCCTTCACAGTTAAAAAATTTGCACAGGAACAAATTGCTCCTTTGGTTTCAACTATGGATGAAAATTCAAAAATGGATAAATCGGTGATACAAGGATTATTTCAACAAGGGGTATATGTTTCATAATTCTCGTTTCAAACTTTTTATCTGAATCTTTTCATACAATATAATCTATCATATTCTTTTCCCTCCCCCTACCAGGTCTTCCCCGCCTCCCTACCCACCCAACTTCATGTTCTTTCCCTCTCAAAAAAAAAAGACAAAAATTACCCATACAAGCTGAGCGGTGGTGGCGCACGCCTTTAATCCTAGCACTCGGGAGGCAGAGGCAGCCGGATCTCTGAGTTCGAGGCCAGCCTGGTCTACAAGAGCTAGTTCCAGGACAGGCTCTAGAAACTACAGGGAAACCCTGTCTCGAAAAACCAAAAAAAAAAAATTACCCATACAAAACCAAAAGCACACAAATAACATGGACTACATTTTGTGTTGGCCAGCTACTTTTAAATACATTTTACATATTAGAATATATGCAGACTTTTCATTTGAGAGGTTATAATGAGCAAAGTGAATTCCTGACTCCTAGACAAAATTATCTTTTTTTCTTTTCAGTTAAGGTCTTAGTTGATTTTATACAGTTAAAGATTTTTAACTGAAATGATAGTTTAAATTGTAAATGCTTTTAAAGAAGTCCACTAGCATCTGGTGGAGTAGAGGTGTGGGACACTCCTAACTCAACATCCTACAGTGTGCAGGGCAGCTGCAACAAAGAATTAGCTAGTTCCTTCAAACAATACACATTATAGACACTGTGTGTGGTTTCTTGTGTGTGTGGCAGTCTTAAAGCAGAGCAATGTTAAATCTTAAACTTGACATCTGAGTTCCACATTAACCAGATTTCCAGCTTTGTAATTCATATAGCCCTTCTGTGAGAGTATGGCATATAAAATAGATTAAAATAGAATTAATCTGGCTGTGAGTAGAGTGTTATCAGTGTGGGAACTCCATGGAAGAACGTCTTAAAAGTTACCATACTGAGCCGGGCGGTGGTGGCAAATGCTTTTAATCCCAGCACTCAGGAGGCAGAGGCAGGTGGATCTCTCTAAATTAAAGTCCAGCCTGGTCTACAGAGCAAGTTCCAGGACAGCCAGAGCTGTTACAAAGAGAAAGTCTGTCTCGAAAAAATAAAACAAAACAATCACCATACTCATTTCTGTTGTCTCCTTTCTCTAGGTGCTGATGGATTTTTTTTAAATACTAAAGATGTACCAGAACTAGCCACTGCTACTCAGCACCTCCTTGTCTTATCTGTCACCTTATTGAAAAGTGGCTTTTGGCCATAATTATTTTTAGCCTTATGATTTCATTTCTTCTTGTTTTAATGGGATCAGCTTTTGATGATTTTCCTAACTTTCTGTTATCAATGAAACACTTAGAAAAATGGAATCCTATGTGGAGACACAGTGGTTACACACAGAGAAGCCTCACTTAGAAAAATGGAATCCTGCCGGGCAGTGGTGGCGCACGCCTTTAATCCCAGCACTCGGGAGGCAGAGGCAGCCGGATCTCTGAGTTCGAGGCCAGCCTGGTCTACAAGAGCTAGTTCCAGGACAGGCTCTAGAAGCTACAGGGAAACCCTGTCTCGAAAAACCAAAAAAAAAAGAAAGAAAAATGGAATCCTATGTGGAGACACAGTGCTTACACACACAGAAGCCTCACTTAGGAAAATGGAATCCTATGTGGAGACACAGTGGTTACACACACAGAAGCCTAGTGTGTAAGACAAAGAGCCCATGGGGTTATCTTCCAGCTCAGTTCTGCCATCACTGACAAACTCTATCCACACCCCCAGCTTCTGTGGGAGGTCCTTTGGCGGTGTCACAGCTTGAAAATGGTTCTCCTGCCCTAGTAATTCTTATCTCTATTCATGGCCACGTGCGCTCACTGTCCCACCTCCGTAAACTGCTCTTACTGTAACACACCTGCCTCCTAACTCTGTAGTCCAGTGTTAGTTACTGATCACATATTTCCAGTTAAAGAGGACTGGTGACTTTTACAGAGAAGCAGTAGTGCTAACAATTGCTGCCTTCATGTCAGCTGCTGCATCAGCCTAACTCACATGAAACATATAGCCGTAGTCCTAACTTAGCTGTGCTGTTCTAAGAGAACCGAGAGGGGAAGAGAACATCACCCCTTCTGCTACCAGATGTGGGTCTTGAGCCACTTGTATATGTCATGTTCCTTTCCTAAAATAAGGACAGTTAAACCTAGAGCAGCACTAAGGGCATTCCATGTTCCAGACTTAGACATTAAGATCAGATGGCCACCTATTGGGAAGCCTAGGCCAACTTTTAGTCTGTGTATCAGCACCTATGACTTCTTGGGTGTGTCACTCAGACACTACCAAATGTTGTCTGCTCACCATCTTGGACTTGCTGAAGTGGCCCCTTATGGATGGTCACACAGTCATTGTTTCTACTGAAAGGGTCAAGGACAAGTCGAAAGGCCTGCTTAGAAGACACTGTCAATGAGAGCTATAGACATGTCCACTGGGAGCTGGTTACTCTCATGCATTTGCTTGTTACATCAAATCAGTATACCGAAATATCTCGTGCAGTTCTTAGTTTTCTTATCCCATTCTTTTATGCTTCAAGGTATTTGGTGTCTTTTTTTTTTGTTATCACAGGCCCACAGTGGGGATGGGGGAGCACCTCTCGCTTAAACTTCATCCTTCTCAAAAAAAAAAGCAAATAAAAAACTAGTGTTTTTAATAACTATTGTTTATAGCAAAATAGCTATGTCAAATTAAAATATCCATAAAATTTTAAAATTCAGAATATATGTGATGGGCTGTGGCTGTAGCTTGGGAGGTGACGAAATGCTTGCCTAGCATAAGGGGCCCCAGGTAATTTATGTGTTTACAATTTATTTTTGAATTTTTACTTGTAAGAAGTTTCCCAGTATAAACAACTTTCCTGACCTGTCTCCTCTTTCTCATCTGTCATTGCTTTAGCTGATGGGCATTGGAATTGATGAAAAGTATGGAGGAACAGAAGCTTCCTTTTTCTGCACCATCATAGTGATAGAGGAGCTAGCCAAAGTGGATGCATCTGTGGCTCTCATGTGTGACATCCAGAACACAATAGTTAACAACCTGCTTGGAAAACTCGGTACAGAAGAACAGAAGGCTACCTATTTTCCTAAACTGGCTACAGAAAAAGTGAGTTGAGATGACTTGCTGAAATGGACTGAACCGACGTTTACAATATTTTTGGGAGAAAAGTAACTGCAGTATTGACTTTAATTATCCAAGACCACAAGGCAGCACCATCAATCAACCAAGCAATGCTCAATAAATTGCTGCTACCAGAGAAATACATTCTACCTCTCATTTGTCATGTGGAATTTTAGGAACTAGTCATCAGATGATTCCTTTCAAGCCAGGCATGGCAGTGCATGTTTGTAATCCTAGTACTCAGAGGCTGGGGTTTGAGACCAGACCAGGCTGGGATGGAGCGTGAGATCCTGTGTCAGAAGACATCAGGACTTCTAGATCAATTCATTTCCCAGCCTCTTTGTTGAGATCACTTTTATCTCGGTTAGGGTTTCTATTGCTGCCATGAAAAACCATGACCAAAATGCAAGCTGGGAAGGAAAGGGTTTATTTGGCGTACACTTCAGAACTGCAGTTCATCACTGAAGGAAGTCAGGACAGGAGCTCAGACAAGGCAGGATCCTGGACACTGAAGCTGATGAAGAGGCCATGGAGGGATGCTGCTTACTGACTTGCTTCCCCTGGCTTGCTCAGCCTGCTTTCTTATAGAAACCTAGAACCACCAGCCCAGGAATGGGAAGGACCCACCTACTACGGACTGGGCCCTCCGCCACTGATCACTAAATGAGAAAATGCCTTACAGCTGGATTTCATGGAGGCATTTTCTCAACTAAAGCTCCTTCTTTCCTCTCTGATAACTCTAGCTTGTGTCAAGTTGACACACAAAACCAGCCAGTACCACTTTCTACTAGAATTGAATAAAGTTAAGCATGTGTTATTTTGTTTTTTTTCTGGCTTCAAAATTACATTGATTCCTGCATCATCTTCCTGAGTTCTGAGATGGCCATGGTTCTAAGTGTGCCATGGAAAGTCTTAATGAAGACAGACTAGGAAGTGCTCCACAGCAATGTATTCCTAAATCCTCACTTTACCTTAGATAAATAGTAAGGTGCTTTTGAAAAAATAATTATCACAATTCTATTTTGATAAATATAGACTTTTAAAATACAGGGTCTTTCTTGTAACCTTGGCTGATCTGGAACTTACTATATAGACCAGGCTGACCTCAAACTCACAAACATCTGCCTGCCTTTGCATTCTGAGTGTTGTGATTAAAGGCATGTGCCACCATGTCCAGCCTAAATATAGATTTTTTTTGAAAAGTAGCTAAAGGTTTGACTTACAAATATCCATTTTTAAAGCTGGGCATTGGCAGTACACAGGTTTAATCCCAGCACTTAGGAGGCAGAAACAGGTGGATCTCTGAGTTCAAGTCCAGCCTGGTCTATAGTGTGCGTTCCTAGGACAGCCAGGGCTACACAGAGAAACCCTGTCTTGAAAGACAAAACAAGCCACAATGTCTATTTTCTCCTATGATTTGTAATGCAAAGAATTAATGCAATTAATTTTTTTCCTCCTCACATGTATAGCTAGGGAGCTTCTGCCTTTCTGAAGCTGGAGCTGGTAGTGACCCTTTCTCTTTGAAAACAAGAGCTGAGAAAAATGGAAATGACTACATCATCAATGGGTCAAAGATGTGGATTAGCAATGCTGAACATGCAGAGCTCTTCCTGGTTTTCGCCAATGCAGACCCTGCCTCTGTAAGTTTAAAGAAAATGTCTTTCCTCCCGCTTCTCACCTTTTCTCTTTTTTCTTTTCCTTCTTCCGGTCCGTCTTCAGGATTAGATTTTATTTCCTTGTTCTGTAAAGGTGAACTGACCGTTTTGTTCACTCCTACTCATCTGAAATAGCCGCTGTTGGCAAACTTGTGAATTCCATAGAATACCACTATTACTTATTCCTAGTATCCTGGTCTTTAACTGAGTAGAACTTCAGTTTTCCTGTGTAATAACGAAGGACTTAAGTACTTGGAAAATACACTTACTTTGAAGAATATTGAAGAATGTTACTTTAAGAGTATTTTATTCAGATGGAAGAAAATCATACAGCAAAATGGTAAACTTATTTTTTTTTTTATTTTATTTTTTTTTTTTGGTTTTTCGAGACAGGGTTTCCCTGTAGTTTCTAGAGCCTGTCCTGGAACTAGCTCTTGTAGACCAGGCTGGCCTCGAACTCAGAGATCCGCCTGCCTCTGCCTCCCAAGTGCTGGGATTAAAGGCGTGCGCCACCACCGCCCGGCAACTTGTTTTATTTTTGTCTTCTGATTTGTTTAAGAATATTGGATTTAAAACATGGTAGTCTCGTGATGACATACTTATTATAAAAATAATTTTTAACACCTATGTGGTTTCTGGAAAAGTACAAGTAATAGTAAGGTTCCTCTCTGGGTAGCCTTGGCTGTCCTAGAACTTGATATACAGACCAGACTGGCCTCGAACTCACAGAGGGAGGTCTGCCTGCCTCAGCTTCCCAAGTGCTGAGGTGCACTTAAAGGGTGTACCACCACGTCTGGCAGAAGGTTCTTGATTTAGTAACTAATGTTCCCCGATTATTCTGGTCTTGTACGCACATATTGCAATTGAGTCCTTCAGTCTTCATTCTTTATTACTAAAGTCCTTCAGTCTTTATTACTAGGGTCCATGTTAGCTTTCTTTCCTTTTTGTACATGTGTGTACATGTGTGTAGGTGTGGGCACAACCGTGAGGGAACCAGACGTCAACCTCCGACACTGTTTCTCAGGAACTGGCCACCTTTGTCTTAAAGATTGATTTTTCAAATGAATTTTTAGCTATGTGTATATATGTTTGTCTGCGTAGGGCTATGTACACATGGGTACGGGTGCCCATGGAGTCCAGAAGATATCAGATCCACTGCAGCTGGAGTTACAGGTGGTTGTGAGTCACCCGTGTAGTGCGGGGAACCAAACTTGAGTTCTCTGTGAGAGCACTATGTGCTCTTAGTTACTGAATCCTCTCTCCAGCTTCCCCCACCCAGCTCTTTTTGAGGCATTAGCACCTAGGCCTCACTGATAGAGCTTGGCTGACTGGCCAGCAAGCCCCAGGGATTCACCTGCCTCTGCCTCCGTAGCATGGGTGTTACAGGCACATGCCACCATGCTCAGCTCTTTACATGGGTACTTCGGATGAAACCTACATCCTCATGTTGGCCCAACAGCACTTTACCAGCTGAGCCATCTCTCCAGCCCTGTAACTTTCAATGTACTTTGAACTCTTTTATGTTTGTTTTAAATTTTAATCTAGCTTTTACTTTTTTACGTGTATGAGTGTTTTGCCTGTGTGTACGTTTATGAACCACATGCATATCTGATGCTCATGAAAGCCAGAAGAGGGAACCAGATCCCATGAAGCTAGAGTTGCAGACAGTTGGGATCTACAATGTGGGTTCTGGGAGCCAAACAAAAGTCCAAGTATAATCACATTTGAAATCTTTCCAGGGATACAAAGGCATCACCTGCTTCTTAGTAGATCGAGACACAGAAGGTTTCCATGTAGGAAAAAAGGAAAACAAGTTGGGCATCAGAGCTTCTTCCACCTGCCAGTTAACATTTGAAAATGTCAAGGTAGGTATTCCAGAATATTCTAGAATATTCAGTAAAAGACTGATGAGAAATAAGCCTTCTATAGGACTATAGGAAGTATACAAGAGAAATGTCAAAACAGCAAATGGTATAAGCGTGTGTGCACAGGAGAGTCCTTGGTAGAACTGGCCAGCAGTTAAGCCCCCCGACCAAGGGCATTTTTGACAAGAGTCGAGGCCCAGAGTGGAAACTTTTCTGTCCAGCCTCTCACCTAGAAATCAAATGCCAGAATTTAACCTCACTTACTGTCCTTACAACGTACACACTTCTGAAACATTTACACTTTTTACGGTTGGCACCTGTGAACTAAACACTGCTTGGAGGAGGAATTCTGAGGTCACTACACTGGTGGCCACAAGATGGGGATGTTGCTCAGTGAGAGTGGAATGCAGGCAGGCAGCACTCTACAAAAGATCTCCAGGATGCTGAATTGGGCAGGATGGGACATCACAGATGTTCCACTGCACATGTGCATGGAGGTGCTGAGATGTCTTTACAGATGTCTTTGGGCCTCGCTCCTTCCTTCTTCTGCTTTCCCTTACCCTTCTTCGTTCCTCCCTGCTCTCATGCCTAACTAAAGCCAAGTATTTTCTATTGTTCCTATATTATATTAAGGATATTTTTGCTTTATGTGTATATGAATGCTGTTTTGTGTATTCACACACATGCGAGAGAGAGAGGGAGAAAGGGAGAAAGAGAGAGAGAGAGAGAGAGAGAGAGAGAGAGAGAGAGTGTGTCTGGTCCTGGGAGGCCAGAAGAGAGTGTAGGAACCGGAATTATAGGCAAATCCTCTGAACCACTGTCCCATCTCTCCACTTGTAGTATTAATTTTTTATATTATGAAGAAATATAGTTTGTTGTCTTCCTTTCTCCTCCTACTGAGCAGGAGACTGTGCACACTCACACATGTGCACTCACAGAAACACACACATGCATGCACGCACACACATACCTCAGCAGACTTTTCTGAAAATGAATTGTCCCAGCAGAACAGTTTCTTACTCTTGCCTTTGGAAATACTTCACATTTTTTGAAATTTCTAATAAATTATCTCACAGTATTAACATACAGATAGGAATTGAAGGTAAATTGCTATCCGTTTATGTTATTGACCAATTATACGAGATTGTCTTTTTCTAAATTCATTCATTCACTAAGTAGATTGTGCTTTGGCTCGGGAGTTTGTAAGAGTGAGCAACACAGACTTGAGGAAAATAGTGAGGAGACACAGAAGTCAGCTGGCACTCGAACTGGACTTTGGGCATTATTTTTTTCTTAATTGTGTTAGATTTTACTTTAGTTTCTGTGTGTAAGGGTTTTTCCTGGGTACATGTGTGTGTACCACACGGGTGCCTGGTTGCCTTCAGAATGTCAGGTCCCCTGAAACTGGAGGTGTGGATGGTTGTGAACTATCATGTTGAGGGCTAGGAGTTGAACTCGGGTTCTTTGAAAAAACAAGCACTCCCAACCACTGAGCCGTCTGTGCCGCTTCCCTCATTGACGCGTACTCAATACTGTGATAGAGTATTATCACACAAATAGGGGAAAGGCATACATTCAAGTATGTGTATGTGTATTTTCATGTTATGTATATTTAGAATCAAAACAAATTGTGTAAATCTAAATTTAGAAGTATACATTTGTATTTTCAGGTTCCAGAAACCAATGTTTTGGGGAAAGTTGGACATGGTTATAAGTATGCCATAGGAAGTCTTAATGAAGGTAGAATAGGAATTGCTGCACAGGTAAGTCACATCTTAGCTCTTTCACATTTGGAGCCAATTAAAGCCTTTTTTTATTAAAAAAAAAAATGCAATAAGAGCAATATCTGGAAGCTCGTGAACACAAGGTGGCACCCTGCCCTTGCATGAGGAAAAGGAATGGGTTCAGATGATTTCTCTCAGAAGAACAAACAGTGGCTTAGTGATAGCTGTTTTCTACTTCTAAACCATCACAGTATTATCTATTACCTAGACCAGTAACTTCCAAGTATATTACATAATAAATATGGCATTACTTTTCAGTTAACTTTTCAAAACCTGAAATTGATTCTTTTAGAAATTTTTAAAATTAAGAACAATAATTTTATTATATAAAGATATATAGTTTGTTATGTGAGGTTCCATACGTATACATGCACACACATATATATATATATAACCCTAATCACAACCCTTAATGTATATTATATCATATCATTCTCTCTCTCTCTCTCTCTCTCTCTCTCTCTCTCTCACACACACACACACACACACACACACACACACACACACCCTTTATCCTATCAGATTCAGGATTCATGACCACAATCCAGGGCCATCTATGTGAGCACTAAGTTGGGGCTATGCACTGGAGCCTACCCGACTTGTCGGTGCATACACAGCTGAAGGCAATGACTCACCCCCACCAAAACCTGTTAGTAGCTGGTTGTTCAACAGTGAAAGTTGGGGCCCCCTAAGTCCTTCCTGAGCTCATTAATAGTCAGACAGGTATTTGTTTTTAATCAGTCACTAAGATTACTAACTTACAGCTTTTAGATTTTAACATAAATTAACATCTGTTGAAATAGTTGAATGTTGAATTATTATTCCTCCACATTTTTTCTGCTGTTTTTAACTTTATTAACAAACTGGTTCTTTTTTTTTTGGTGGGGGGAGTTGCTGAGGATTAAATCCAGGACCCCAAACATACTAGCAGTCTGCTCTACCTCTAAACTATACCCTAACCTAACAAACTATTCTTAGATCAAGACTGAACTTAGGTTTCTAACAAAGCTAGAAAGCGTACTGGCATACATGTGCTTTTAAAGGTTTTCTTGTTATAAAACATCATCAGAAACAGCACTAAAGCTCCACATGGTTCCTAGACATACACATAAGATAGAAGTTCTGGCCATAAAGTCTATAGCATGAGTTTCACTCCAATTACCCTACAATCTCTTATAACCCAGTGAAGTGCTAAGAGCAGGTGCACAACGTGCCTCAGTGGGTGCTTGCAGAGGACCAGGTATGTGTATAGTGAACTGGAGTCCCTGTCCTCAAAGCTCTGTAGTTGCAGAGAATTTATTTCTTTACTTTTTAAGACAGAAACATTTTGCCCAGATAGAAATGCATGTTTTCACTCGCAGTTGATAAATTTCAGTGGGTAAGCCAGTGATGTTGGCACAGGTAAGCCAGACATGTTGGCACATGCCTGCAACCCCTGTTCTCTCAAGGGTTGAGGCAGAAGGGTTGAGAGCTTGAGGATAGAGATGGCAAGTTCAAGTCCAGCCTGGATACATAGCAAACCCATCCAAGAAAACAAAATCAGGGGCTGCTCCTCTGGAGAAGCAAGGTTTGATTCCCAGCACACACGTGAAGGCTCACAACCAGCTGTAACTCCAGTCCCAGGGAATCCAGTGCTCTGTTCTGCCTCTGAAGGTCCTACAAGCACATGTTGTACAGACAAACCTGCAGACAGAGCGTCCATACACATTAAAAATGATGAAAAATATTTAAAAATTGAAATCAATCTTCCCATCCATAGAGACGTGCAGAAGGTGACATTATCTGTAACCACAAAAATCTTGCTGCCTTGTTTTAATTTGGGATTTGTGGAGGCATTGGCCCCTTAATTTTAGATATGATCTTCTGTTCTTCAAAGAATACTAAATAAAAGCTGAAAGAAAATGTGAATGAACACTAATGAAATATTGATGTTTGTGAGCATTTCCCCCCCAAAGCTTTAACTATTGATTTTTTTTCTTTTTTGAAAAACCTACATAGTTTGACATAATTAGATAGTGATTTACTAGATACCTAATGTTGAAGTTTAGAAACCATTTTTAAGCTTGGATCATTCAATAGATATGGAAATTGGTTAGCAATGAGACAGTTCAGCTAAAATTGTTACCCCATCTTGACTTGTTCTTTGAGTGTGTAAATTAATTTTTTTACCAGATTCTTTCATGAGTTGTCTGAACGGAGCTTTTTTTTTTGTTTGTTTGTTTGTTTTTTTTTGTTTTTGTTTTTCGAGACAGGGTTTCTCTGTAGCTTTTTTTTTAAAGCCTGTCCTGGAACTAGCTCTTGTAGACCAGGCTGGCCTCGAACTCACAGAGATCCGCCTGCCTCTGCCTCCCGAGTGCTGGGATTAAAGGCGTGCGCCACCACCGCCCTGCTTGAACGGAGCTTTTTAAAATCCTGATGTTTTGGCACACTCCTTCATCCCCCCTTCCTCCCACTCAGTGGTAGAGTGCTTGTCGATACCCTGGATTTTCCCTCTCTGGACTTAAGAAAGCAAAACAAAAACAAAGAAGAGAAGTGTCATTCCACATTTGGCTTTGAGGACTGGAGAAACAGTCTGCCATCTAGAGTCTCGGGTCAGTTCTGGTCTTAGCTCTGAGAGCTCACCTTATGCCTAGAAGAGAGGATTTTGGAACAGTATCCTGGTTATATCAACATAGCTGTAGCAAAGATTTGCCTCTGTGCTGGAATTAAATACACTCACTCCTCCATTTATGAAATCAGTCCATCCTGTCTGCAGATTGTCAGATGACATGGGTAAAGGTATATAGGGAATACCCAACACACCCCACTCTGCATTCCCCTTCTTCCCTTCCTCAGTGATTCCATCTCCCTTGAAAGGAATTGCAACTTGGGTAACTAAAAGCACAAACTTGTAACAAAATACATTTTGATCTTTTGTTTTTTTTTTTTTTTTCTCTGTCTCTCTTTTTAACAGATGCTAGGACTGGCCCAAGGATGTTTTGACTACACCGTTCCATACATTAAAGAAAGGATTCAGTTTGGCAAACGAGTATTTGATTTTCAGGTGTATATAATTAAACTCTTTCTGTTTTCTTGGGCTTTCCCTCTTCCTGTGTTGGAAGCCATGGAGGAGACCCCCCCACCCCAGGATGTTTACTTGGGAAGAGAAATAGGTCTCATGGCATATACTTGTAGCCACCTTAATCTTTTCCATAAGCAGAACCATAGACCTTGGGGCAGCTGCTATATGTTCCGGATGCCATGGTGGGCACTGGAGAGCTGTCTCCTCACCTCAAAAGTCCACCATCTCTTGAGTTCATGCCCTGGCTTTTCTGCATACAAGCTCAAACAACTTTATCTGAAATGCCTGGCACTAGAAAGGTTTCAGGTTTTTAGAGTTTGGGCCATTTTTGTGGACATGGTAAGATATCCTGGGGATGTGAGGCAAATCTAAACAAAATTCATTTATATTCCATATACACCCTGTGTGTAGCTTTGAGGTAATGTTATACAATGCTTTTAATAGTTTTATATATGAAACGAAATATCATGGGTTGAACTTTATACTTGTGGCACCATCTAGATACTCAAAAGGTTTTCGATTTTGAAGCATTTTGGATTTCTGATTTTCAAATTAGGACTGCTTGCCCTGTACTGGTGGCTATAGCGCCTACAACCACCCCCATTCTACACTAGAGAAACCGGGACACATAGAAGATGGGTTCCCAAAGCTGTGTAGCTGCTGTGATGTTTTGTCATGGCTTCTAGACTAATTTCCATTTCAGTAGCATACTGTCTCAAAATAGAGACAGAGATAGATTCCAGGTGGCAGCAAGAAGGGCAAACAGTGAGACAGGTTAAAGGGGGCTTTTGATTTTCCCTGTTAGCTAGGAGTCAGTGTTTCTTTATATGTACTAGGGGTTAGGTAAACTACTGCGTTTAACAGTGGAAGCATTTTTTAAAACCATTGGGGTGTATGTTTTTTTTAAGGCAGGAATTTGATGTTAAAAGTTTGATCGCTGGGGCAGTGGTGGCACATGTCTTTAATCCCCAGCACTTGGGGGGCAGAGGCAAGCAGATGTGAGAGTTCAAGGATAGCCTGGTCTGCAGAGTTAGTTCCAGGACATCTAAGGACACAGAAAAACCCTTTCTCAGGAAAAAAAAGAAAAAGAGAAAAGAAATTTGATCATGCTAGGCATGGTGTTAAATGCCTTTAATCCCAGCACTCGGGAGGCAGAGCACACAGATCTCTGTGAGTCTGGTCTACATAGTTCCAGGATAGTCAGGGCTATGTAGAGAGACCCTGACTCAAAGGGGAAGGGGAGGGTTGATCATTAACTATATAAGCTTTGGTGAGAGTTAGTAGGGTAATATCTGACTATCTTCTCACCAAAATGACTTGTTTTTCACCTGAATGTGTGTAGTCAAAGACTGCTTGTTTGTTTCCCGGCCGCTCAGACCTGAGTAGTCACACAGAAACTATATTAATTATAATTAAGCATATTTTTAGCTAACTCTTACATCTTAAATTAACCCATTTCTATTAATCCATGTATCGCCGCGAGACTGTGGCCTTCAGGTAAGGTTCTGGCTGGCGGCTGGCATCTTTCTCCTTCAGCACCTACATGGCGTCTCCCCGACTCTGCCTGCTTTCTCTCTATATCTCTGTTCAGATTTCCCACATGGCTTTACTCTACTAAGCCACTGGCCGAAACAGCTTCTCTAATAACCAATAGAAATAGAACATATTCATAGCATACAGAGGGGCATCCCACACCAGATGTGTTGCTGGCATCCTTGTCACCTCGGCTCCAGAGCTTTAAGGATCGCCCTAGGCAGTTCACCTTTATGTCTCTCAGTTGACTCTTCAGCATAGATTCGAGCATGTTTTCCATGCAATGCCTTGTGTTTACTGTGCACTCGGGGGACCTATATCTAGCGATTAGGAGGGTTTTTTTGGGGGGGGGTGGTTTTCAAGGCAGGAGGCATACCTCTGTTACCTTTCTGCCTCCCATGGTACCTCTGTGGTCATTGAGTAAACACTATGGTGACTGGCTTAATCGACCCAAAGGTGTTTTGCAAAAATGACTATAATCTCTGAATTCTATATCAGAACCTATAGAACAGTGACATAAATATAAAACAGGAAAATTGACTAATAGAAAATCGACTAATAGGCAAAGACAGAAAGGCCGGCAACAGACATGCATGTGTGCAGACTGATACATGGTAGAAGAGAAAATCCTGTAAAAAAAAAAGTTTAAACTTTTAGAAAGGAAGTAGGAGACTATTTTTATGATATTAAAGTAAGAAAGGATTTCATAAGTGAGACATAAAAAAGACCAGTTGTAAAGGAAAATAATGGTAAATTTTCCAAGTGCAGTGGCACATGCCTATGATACTAGTATGAGGAAGGCAAAGACAGGAAGATTGCCTTGACTTCAGAACCATCCTCAGGTACAGAACAAGTAGGAACCAGCCAGCAGGAAAGATATATACCAAAACATTATCTCGGAAGGAAGGAAGGAAGGCAAAAAAGGAAGGAAGGAAAACAAGGAAAGAAAGCAAAGCAGAGAATTTGATTATGAAATTAATTTCCCTCGATAAAAGATGTCATAGTGGGCTGAGGGTGTGACTTGATGCTAGCGTGCCTGCTTAGTATGTAGCATAAGGCCCTGAGTTCAATGCCCATAACACAGAAAGGGATGACATGTCATAGCAGGGAGATACTCTCTGCATAAGTTTCTAGGTATCCCATTTATTGTGATGCTTCATACCTTACATATCTATGATAGGCTTTGTGCATATCAAAATAGTGTAAATATCAAATATCACAGAAAGAAAAGAGTCTATGAGATATTTATAAGCCAATCCCCCCTAGTTTTCACTCCTTTCCTTTAGGAAAGGCTTTTCATTAATGGGATTATTAAGTACTTACTTTAATTGAGAATGTCTTAATCCTCACATATTACTGAAATTATTTAGTTGACTGTTCTTCTTAGACTCAAATCATGAGGACAAGGAATTCTGGCTATAAGTTCAATGTGGTGCCTCCCGTCCTACAACATAAAACTAGCATACAGTGAATGCTTGAATAGCCAGAGAGGTTGGGCATGAAAATCATCCCAGTATGTAGAACACTGAAGCTATATTTTTAGAAAATTGGGTCTTTGGGGTTTGTTTTGTCTTAAGACAAGGCCTCAGTGTATAGCCCAGGCTGAACATGCTCTTCGGCACTCCCTCTTGTTTCTCCTTCCCAAACACTGGGATTACAAGTATGCCCCTCCATGCCCCACCCAGCGCGGCTTGGCAGACTGTTTATCACTACCACAGTTGACATTGATTTTCTCACTAAGTCATTGGCAGGCACCTACTGCCACCTCATCATGGAATCAAGTTTCACGGTGATAGTAACTTTTAAATATGCTTTTTAAAAAGTCATTCTTTAAAAATGGAATATATGTCAGCTGGGGATATGGCTTAATAGATAAAGTTTTGCTGGGCAGACTTGGAAACCTGAGCGCAGAAAGAAGCTGAGTGAGGCTGAAATGGCAGTGCTGGTGCAGGGCATCACATCCCAGAGGCCACCACCCGGCAGCCAGGAGAACGAGCACCAGATTCAGTGAGACTCCTGTCTCCGAAAATAAAGACCCGCAGAGGAAGACAATAGCATTCTCTGCTCCCACACAAGCACACGTGGGCAAATGCACACACATCTATACACATGCATATACATGCACACACACTAAAATTAAAAATTTTTAAAGTAGAGTAACTGCTATCCTTTCTTTTTCTTTCCTTCCCTCCCCTTCCCTCCCCTCCCCTCCCCTCTCCTCCCCTCCCCTCCCCTCTTTCTTTCTTTCTTTCTTTCTTTCTTTCTTTCTTTCTTTCTTTCTTTCTTTCTTTCTTTCTTTTCTTTCAAGAAAGGGTTTCTCTGTGTAACAGCTCTGGCTATCCTGGAGCTCACTTTGTAGGAACCAAGCTGGCCTCGAACTTACGGACATCCACCTGTCTCTGCCCTCCCGAGATGCTGGGATAAAAGGCGCCATCACCACCTGGCACTCCTATCTGTTCTTGAACATTGGAGTCGACTCACATCAGTAAAATTATTTGACAGGAGAAAATTGGTGCTTCAGATATTCTTTTATTAATTTACAGCTAACAACTTAATGTGTTGAGGCCATGTTCAAAAATCAAAATTTTCTTAATTCAATCAAGCAAATAATATTTGATTGCTTTGTTATACTGGGACTTCATGTAAGCTCGATTTTTATCATAAGCAGTTAAAAGTAATTATTGAAAATGTGAGAGTCAGGGTTTTAAAACCTAACGTTATGATGACATTATTTAAAACCTTAACAAACCTTGTTCAGGATTACATGAGCTTTGAAATTTTTCAAAAAAGATTCAACAATAATGCCTACAGTGTATTATTTCGCTTTCGATTGCAGATTTGAGGTATGTGAAAGGAATGTGCTTGGGTTCCTTTGGGGTGGATTTTGAGTCTGTGAGCGTTGTGTGTCCTACTGGCAGTCAGAGGTAAGCTGAGTTTTGCAAGTTGTCATTTTCTAACATGGGTCTGAATGTTACAGGGGCTCCAACACCAAGTGGCTCAGGTGGCCACCCAGCTGGAAGCCGCACGGTTACTAACGTACAATGCTGCCAGGCTCCTGGAAGCCGGAAGGCCCTTTATTAAAGAAGCATCTATGGCCAAATATTATGCATCAGAGGTAAACTAGAAGGAGTTATTCAGTCTCCTTGTCTTTAATCATGAGCTTGTTAGTCCTCCACTTTCAATAAGTCATATTGGTTGAGCTTAGGTTATCCCCCAAGGAAGAAATGTTCGCTCTCCGCTTCCTGCAGTGGAAGAGTGGAAGGGTAAATCGGCTGTGGAAAGAGCATTACTTCCGCAGTGTCTCAGTGTTTTCATGCATGGCCAGTGCAGGTTAAAACACGCTACCCCAAGTGCATAGAGGCCTCCTCGGAATGGTGGCCAGGCCCATGGTTTCAAGTTGGAGTAAAGTGAGTGCCATGGAAAATGTATTCATGACAGGAACATGAGATTTCAAATACCAGGAAAAGATGATCTACATGCGTAATACCTTCTCCTCGGACATATCCATTCTCTGTGTACACGTGGAACTATGGCAGGAGAGTTGGCCCACATCATGGAGAGGTCTCTCCCAGTCTTGACACCGAGTCAGGATTATTTAGGAGTGTCCAACCTTTGGACATTCTCGTCTCAACATGTGTTGGGCTGCTTTCATAGCTTTCCTATGGTTCATACAGCCCCTGGGCTACAGGTTGGATATGCTGACAAATGCTTATAACTTACAACTCCTAAAAGGAGAGACTGCCGTGAACTGGGGTCAAGGTAAGAGGGGGAAAAGAAACTGGAAGGGCAGGCTGGCCTTGGAGGGGGATGAACAGTTTTACTATTTGAATGGTGTCTTGAGGATGTCCAGAGAAAGCCTAACCCCCAGAGACTTCAGACACACACACACACACACACACACACACACACACACACATCCCTTCCTTTCTCCTTCCCTCCTTGCATCCCTCTCTCCCTTTCTTCTTCCCCCCCCCCCCCCCCCCCCCCAACTACCTGTCCAGGCTGCATCATTCTTTAACCTAGCTCTTGGGTCACCTCCCTGCTCTCATGGCCCTGGACTGCTGTCTTGATGTCTTTTTGGTGTCCGTGTTGTCACTTTGAACTTTTCAGTGACTTCTCACAATAAATGGAACAATATTCAGATTAATTTCTCACAGTGCTATATATATATATATAGCAAGCAAATTTCCCAAAAACTAGTGTCCTGAAATAGGCAGTTTTAGCAGCTGCCATTTTGGGAAGTCAGAAATATAAAATGGGCCTTGCAGATATCAAATGAAGCTGTTAGCAGAAAGGCTGTCTAAAGGCTCCAGGGGAAATGCTCCAGCTCCCAAGAGCTGCTCACAACCTTGGCTCATAGCCTTTTCGTCTCTGTTCATGAGCAGCACATTCAGGGGTCTCTGTTTCTCTCGACTCCCTCTTGGTGCTGTGGCCAAACTGCCTCCAGTGAGTAGCCCTCCAGCATCCTTCCTCCTTTAGAAGCACTGTTGGGATTACCTGCTCCATCTCAATAACCCAGGGTAATTTTCTTACCTCAAATCCTTAACTTAGTCCCAGCTGCAAGCCCCTCTGTTGTCATGTAGGATAGCACATCTGGTTCCTAGAGGTTAGACTCTATCTGGACATCCTTGAGGATCCGTTACAGTGGTCAAACTGCTTGCCTTCCTCCAAGGCCTGCGTGCCCTTCTAGTCTCTCCTTCCCGCTCACCCTGACCCAAGTCTCTGGTCCCTGAGAACAAGGGGCCCCTCCTCTCATGGGGCCTTGTGCATGTCGTTCCTCAACTTGTAATGCCCCTACCTGGTGTTGAGGGTCTCAGCCAGGCTATTTCCTCCACTTACCATCTAAACCACAACAGTTATTCTGACAAGCTCCTCTACTCTGCAGCTTTTAAATTTCTATGTCAGTTGGTTTAATGTCTGTGTTACAAACACAGGGCAGTGTCCTGCTTCTCTTTCCCCCAATAAATGTTTGCTGATAAGTGATGCCCTGTTAGAAAGCATGTGCATATGAACAAGTCAGATTTCTTTTTCAAAGAAAGGAAAGTTCTGTGACTCAATAGGGTATCTTAGAGAAATGGTGTGGAGACTCACGCAATAACTGCAGCCCTTCCACTTGGTCACTGCAAATCTGTGCTCCCGAAACGGTCACTCACAGGCTCATCATGCGCTGGTGTGTGGACTTCCAGTCTGTAATTTGCTACTTGCCTTTGGTAGATTGCTGGACTAACGACAAGTAAGTGCATTGAGTGGATGGGAGGAGTCGGCTACACCAAAGATTACCCTGTGGAGAAATTCTTCCGAGATGCAAAGATTGGTAAGTAGACTTTTGATGGTTTTGTTTTGGGGGGGAGGGGTGGGGGGTTTTTTTTGCCACTGTGGGTGTTTGGGCTATAGTATGTGTCAATTTTGTATTACTAATGCTTAGGTAAAAGCATTTTTAATCTCTGTGGTATATTTATTGACTTTTTGCGTGGCTGGATTTCTTCCTTCTTTGTCCTATCAGAAAAATGAATTTATATTTCTAAAAACATCGAATTGACTCTCAAATTGCCCCAGTGGACCTTTTAAGAAATCTGTGACAAAGTCCATTGTTTTTTTTTTTTTTTTTCTATTGCTAAAACTGTCGGTATTTGCCGTTCCTGTAGTCTGATAGTGTTCTTTGAAGTAGGCTTCTGGTTTTAGAAGGCAGCTAGCTGCCTCATCATTCCCGAGTGCTCCGGTGCTCCACCAGCAGGAGGAGAGTAAATAGCAATTCTGAAAGCTGCCAGGTCCTGAGAAGCAGCTGGGCTTATCCCCTGATGCTCTGAGAACTAAATCCTCAGCTGTTCAAAGCTGATTCTAGTCCTCTGCAGATCAAATGGAAAATTGTTACCGTGGTCAGAATTACTTTGGACACTGAATCCTGTTACTTATGGCACATGCAGGGCTGGTATCTTTAGCACTCATGTTTTTTAAGGGTCTTTTTGGCTGTGGGTAAATTCCTAGTTGTCCTTTTTTCTCCCCTTTAAGGTACAATATATGAAGGAACCTCCAACATCCAGCTGAACACCATTGCAAAGCACATTGATGCAGAATACTGACGCCTGAAGGACCGGGCCCCTCTCTGGTGTCAATGACATCATTCCAGCTGTTGTGCCTTATCCAGCAGAGCCTGCAGTGTTTTATATGAAGCCCCTTGTCCTGGTTTTCAGGCCTGGCTTTTGTTCCGTTCTCTTTCTAGTCTACTCTAAAACTATCTCTAAACTTCTGTACACATTTCTGCTTCTCCTCCTAGTTTCTGAGTACACAGAAGTTTCACTGTACCAGCATCTGCAAAGATGAACACATTTCAAATATTGGTATTGCTGACAGAAATGGTCACTTTATATTCCTACCAAATCTCTGTGCTGCGGCATGAGCCAGAGGAGCATATGTTACAGTGGGCAGTTTTTACTCCATACTGGATAGATTCAGTGGTAAGTTGCCAAACAAGGTAGAAACTGATAAAATTTATTTGGGAAATCGGGAACTCCCAGGTCTAGTATCCAAGAAAGAGTAGAAAATAAAGATGTAACTTGTAGGCCATATAGTTTACAACAACAAAAGCCCAAAATATTATTTTAACCAATAAAAGCAGTATGTTTGGCTGCTATAATTGATCTATATGAAATTTGCATTACATGATACCTTTGACAGGTCATTTAGAAACATATCCCTATATTAGTTTTCAACTATAAAGTTTAAATAATCTGGCTTAATCATATGAAGATATTCAGTTATAATATTCATTAGATCATGCACTATTCTTCAGTAGTATGATTTATTTCTGTCTTTTAATTCTTTTTCCCTTCAAACTTGGTTATTGGACTTTATCCTAAATAGTAATTAATTGAGAAATTAGATTTTGGTTTTAGTGATTGTCAAGAGAAATATTTTACCCCCAAAAGGAAATAATATCACAATCTCATAAGGAATGGAGAATAAGAGGCTAGATAGTCTGAAAAGGCACATTCAGTATAAATGTATATAGTCGTTTATATAGTATATTAAAAAAATTATATTTGTAAAGATCGAGATCTATATTTCACAATGCAAATGACAAACAGGCAATGTCTAATCTAATATCCAGCTGGTGAAGCCATCGATGGGTGTCAGGAATTTTTAGTTAGGAGAAGACCTCTAGCTGCAGATCCTGAGTCCTCTGGAGAGAGAAGCAGAAGTAGGTGAGTTTCACATTTCCTGAGGAAGCACCACAGGTTAGATGTGGGAAATGCCCCCAGGCTCCTGCAGGCGCTAAAATAATGCCTACTGCTAAACAGAAAGTGTTCCAGTGCGTTTGCACAAGGGTCATGTTTATTAAGAAAACCTAACATTTTCTAAGTAATTTTGCTTTGCACAGTCATGTTTATTGAGCTAAATTAATTTCCACAATGCAAATCATAGTTAAATATGCAAGGTTGTATAAATACAGTTGAGATAGGAATTCCATTAAAACATTAGGAAGAAATGGGACAAACTTAGACCTTGAATCCAAAGAGATAAAGTCTACTTGACTTTCAAATGGGAAAATGATGAAAGCCCCTCAGCCAGTCTTTCAGAACAGAAAGATTGGTCTGATAAGAAAAGCAAGGGATGGAGCCAGTGCCCTGAGAGGGCTCAGGCATCTTTAATTTCTGTGATTATGTGGACTTACAGATAATGCAATGGTAGTCAGTATGGGTAAACAGAGTCGTGCCTTCTCTAGAATGAGAAACACATGGGTGTGTGATAAATACCGTGTTCCAACTCCCAGTACCAGAAACAATTACATATCTAGACTTTAAATGTGTCCATGAAGTTCTAATTTTGTATATATCTTTTACACATGTTCACAAAGAATAGTTAATATGCATTAGCAATTAGTATAATTAACATACCAACTTGCCTTCCTCTGTTACTTGTATTGTTTTACCAAAGAGCATGTCTTGGGGTCTACTCATATTTCTTCCGTTATGATTTTTCTTCTGATTCCCCTGACTTTGTAATCTGTCATGCAACTATGTACTTTGAGTTTGTATCTGCTAGGGAACCTAAAGCTGTTTGTTAATGTAAGGACTGCGATCACATGGGGCACAGGAGATAAAGACCCAACCTGGTGTGTACAGGTGGAATTGGTTGCCGAGTTTGCTTTGTTAGAGATTTCACTTTACCACATGAGAATCAAGGAATCAATGTCAGAGATTTGACGATCGTGGAAGATTAACCCTAGAAAGACTGTAGACAACCATAAAGGTAGCTCTGTCAATTTAAAGTGAAGGACTCTTAACCGAGGTTGCTTTCTCAGAATTCAGATAGACGGACTCAAATTCAGTCTTCTTCCCATGACCAAGCGATGTCACTGTTCAACAGACTCTGGGGTTTCTCCTTGTTTTATTTTGTTGTTGATTTATTCTAAGTTTATCTGATTTAAAAAAATGAACATTTCAGTAGTGTGATTGATCAGTCACTTTCCAAAGGCCCTTGACCTGTAGCCATGACATCAGCTCTGAAGACGGCTGTGTGAGATCATTAGACATCGCTATACTGTTTTGTTTTGCTTTTTTAAAGAAATACCCTGCGAGGTATTTCTGCTGATCTGTCATAAAGTGAAAGTTCCATCTTAACAGTATGTATCAGATTATGTTCATTGTTACAAAATAAGTGTTCTATGGGGAATGGAAAGATAAAGCTCTAAATGAACTGGAGAATCTTGCTGCTCGATTGTACAATTGTCACACAGAGGAAGGACAAGTGTAGTCATCCTGAAAGGCAGGCACAATGCCTATGTCCACCATGCCAATGCTCTCTTCTCAGGTAAGACAGTTTTGTTTGTTTTCAGAGAAAAGGTCCTGAAGTAGAGACCAAGTTTAAGTTCATGATGCTAAAAAAATTTTTCTCCAGAGGACTCTTTCTTCCTTTTCCATTGCAGTGTAAGCAGCTCTTGAGGAGAGAGGCCTCTGCTTTTGAGTACCTCCTCCCAGCACAGATATCACCCAGGGGATGTGTATGCCTGTGTGTTAAAGCAATACGTCTGTAGGTTTATATCCCTGCACTTGTTACTCAGGGACACGCCACAGTACAGAGCTACAGAGATTCCAGCTTGTGTGTTCCTGATTCCTACACCCGTTTCAAAAATCTAGGCATTGTAAAAGTTTTCACTCAGAAATGCTTTTTTGTGACTGCTACATCCAAGGTATGGTTTCTGAACTATCATTACAAAAATAAATAGTCCTTTATTTAAAGGTGTGCCCATCTGTCTCAGTGCCCCTTTGCTGTTTTTATTAATGTGTATTCACAAAAATATTAAGCAGAAGAGTGCCAATTTCAGTCCTATGAAGGAGGAGGAGTTCTTTGAAATACTAGCAAGCACATCCCAACTGTCATTCTGCAGCCTTTTGTTTGGTTGGTTTTTGTTGTTGTTTTTGAAGACAGGGTCATACTATGTGGCTCTGGCTGTCCTAGAATTCACTAATATTGACCAGGCTGGCCTCGAGAACTCTGTCTCCCGAATGTTGGGATTAAAGGCATGCATCACCATGCCTGTGCCCAGCTCCATTCTAGTCTTGACACCTGCCAACAGCAATACATGAGGGGCTGCTCATGTATCCTGTACTGATAAAGAGACTGAAGCATAGAGAGTTTAAATAGTGTGTGCATTGGTTCATGACCATAGCAGGATTTGAGGGGAACCTGCCTAAGGCTCTCCTACTTTCAGTCCTTCGAGTCATTAAGGCTGTTCCTCTTCAGAGGCTTCCCGCTAAAATGCCACTACTAACTATCCTTTCTTACCTAATCATTCTTCGCAGAAGAGGTTCAAATCTTGTCAAGCTAAGAACAAAGCCTGCAAAGTTAAGTAAATAAATATGGGTGTGTGGGTTTGGGAGACAGTGAGGAAGACCTGAGCTGTGTGGCTAAGTGGTAGCACTTGCTTAGCATATATGAGACATTGGATTTTGATCTCCAATAAAGGTGTAGGTAAACAGGGTGACAGAACGACCGCAGTTAAAAAAAAAACCAAAGGTTCTGAAAAGGACACAAGGAAACGCCAAACTGTTACCTGCTGGGTTTGGTACAAATAGACTATATGCCATGTTTGACTCTTGAACCGGAAGACCTTTTAAGGGGGTGGTCACCAAGAGCTATCCCGAAGAGGCCATGATAAAAAGCCAAGTCCTAATTACAGGGTGTTTGAATTGCAGTTATCTGTACAGATAACTCACAGTAAAAATCCAACTGCTGCAACTTCCTTAAAAACGAAATCATGATAGGACTGAGGATGTTGCTCAGTGGTAGAACGTTTGGTATATGCAAGGCTCTGGATTCCATCCCCAGCACTGTGGGGAAAAAAGGGAGGAGGGAAAACGTGGTAAATGGAAAAAATATAATAAGATGGGAATAATAGCACACAGAGTCCTATTTATAGATGCAAGTGGGTTGAACCTACTAATTAAAAGGTGTTCAGATAGCTTGTTGTAGTGCTACACACCTTTAATACCAGCACTTGGGAGTTCAAAGCTAGCCTGGTCTATAGAACGAGTTCCAGGACAGCCAGAGCTACAAAGAGAAATCCTGACTTGGGAAAAATAAAAGAGGTGTTCAGATGAGGAGGCCAGAGAGATGGGTTAGCAGTTAAGAGCGTTTGTTGCTCTTGCAGAGGACCCAGGTGTGGTTCCCAGCATCCACGTGGCAGCTCACAATCACTTGTAACACCAGCTCCAGGGGATCCAGTGCTCTCGCATCTACTTTCCACAGGCATCAGACACGTATCTGCAAGCAAAGCTCATGCATATAATAATAAATAAATATTCTTAACCATATTCAGATGAAGTAAAGGAAAATTTTAAATCCTAGCTACATGGAATTAGAAATGCCTAAAACAAGAAAAGCAAGTTAGAATATATGGAAAAAGACTGCAAATGCTATAAAAACAAAAATAATAACTGTTAATATCAAACAAAACTGAGTTAAAGACAAAACTGATATTAAAGAATATCTCATAAAAAGGAGGAGTTCACCAAGAAGATCCAACAGCCATGAGCTTTATTGTCCCTAAAATCATAACTGGGAACTATACAAAGCAAAACAAATAGAAATAAATATGAATAACTGACAAAGCTGTAATCATGGGCATGACTTAGAAACCAACAAGTCGAAGCTGGGAGCTGGGATGCGAACCTGTAATCCCAGCACTAGAAAGGCAGAAGCAGGAGGATTGCCGTGAGTCTGAGGCCAGGTAAAGCTACATACAAGAGTGAAAGGGAGGGACAGAGGAAAAAAGAAATTCCCAAAAGTCTCTAGTCTGAGAACCCAGGTCCCTGGTTTAAATTGAGTGAATGAGATACGTTGTTTGTTTGTTTTGTTTTGTTTTACTTTCTATTTGGGGGGACCCGCCACCCAGCTCCCAAATAAATCACAGACAATCTTACTCTTTCTTATGAATGCCCAGCCTTAGCTTGGCTTATTTCTTGAATTATCAGCTTTTTTATTTAATTTTTTTATTTAATTTTTTTATTTTTTTTTATTTAAATATCCAGCTTTTCTTAAATTATCCCAGCTACCTTTTGCCTCTGGGCTCTTAGCTTTCTCTATTTCTGTATACCTTTCTTTCTCCATGGCTGACTGGTGACTGAGTGGCTGACCCTGTGTCATCCTCTCCCTTTTCCCTTTCTTGCTCCTCCCCTCACGTTCTTTTCTTTCTCTTTATCCTCTCTGCCTGCCAGACCCGCCTGTCCTTTCTCCTGCCTCGCTATTGGTCATTCAGTTCTTTATAGACCAATCAGGTGCATAGACAGGCAAAGTAACACAACCTCACAGAGTTAAACCAATGCAACATAAAAGAATGCAACTCGTCTTCGCATCATTAAACAAATGGTCCACAGCATAAACAAATGTAACACATCTTAAAATAATATTCCACAACAGAGATATGACTTGAGCAAAATCCAATGCACCTCCTATTCACGCTGCCTATTTTCATCACAACCTATAAGTTAATAGGTTTCTTTTTTTGCAAATAGATATTAAAATGCACAACATATCCTCAAATAAAAATAGGTTTCTGTGTTTAAAACAGTATCTAAGTATACACAATATCCTTAACATTGACTCTTGCTACAAAGCCTAAAACAGTTCCTTTTAGGGGAGGGTCGTCCAACCCTTTTAGTTGGATAACTGCCTCTATGTCGAATTTCTCTGACAAGGTCAGTCAGTCAGACTGTCTGGGTAGAATATCAAAGCAAAAAAAACTCCCTCCCTCTGGAGGCTGGGCTGTATTCACTCTTGGTTTTATTTGTAATCCTACTGGCTCCCTCCTTTAATCTACAAATATGTTCTTATCTCCCCATCCTTAAAAACTGAATTTCCCAGCTTAGTGTAGTGAGACCTGACCTTAGTCCTAGCACTCAGGAGTCTGAGGCAGGAGCATTGTGAATCTGACCTCAGCCCTGTTTCATAAAGCTAACTCACTAAATTCCCGTGAGCCACCGCTCTGCCTGGAAGTGGACCATGGTTGCCATGGTAGGTCCTCATCCTTATAGCCTGCTCCTTATTCCTTAATCCCTGTTTGTCTGCTTTCACTTTTATAGGTGGGTTTAAACTCAGAAGTTCTCCTTTTACCCTCAATTGGTAGCTCGCTCTATCTATCCCAACTAATGTGGTTTCAGATGGCTCTTCCTGAAGCCTCACTCTGTGCCTGAGGCCTCCTCTTGACTGGCTTCTCTTCCCTTAAATGACCACTTTTATCCTGATGCTGTCCTTGTGCCCCATTTTTCTCTGTGCTTTAGAGCAGTGACAAGTGTCTTAGAAGCACAGGCTGTGGAACGGTACTCCCAGTATCTCCTGATCACCCTGCAGGAGGTCCAGCGGGCTTTGGAAATTTGAGTTGAAGTGCAGGAGAAGGCTCGAGGTGGAAAACCTGGTAGTCTATCCGCGGTACAGTGGAGAGTCCCACGAAGCCTTTAGTAAGAGTGGAAGGACCAAGAATGCTTCTATTAAAAGGCTCATTCCAAGTCAGATAGTGGCGGCTCACACCTGTATTCCCAGCACTTGGGAGGCAAAGCTAGGTGGATCTCTGTGAGTTTGAGGCCAGCCTGGTCAACAAGAGCTAGTTCCAGGGCAGGCTCCAAAGCTACAGAGAAACCCTGTCTCGAAAAACAAACAGAAAAGAAGACTCATTCTAATGCCATGAGTCCTCTTGTTGGCCCAGAGCTGGGGAATCTGTCTGCTTTAAAGCCTCCCTGGGAACTCCACCACACTAAAGCTTGAGAAGGGTTCTCAAGTCCCAAAGACACCTTTTCCCTTTCCGTCCCACTGTCATCCAGCAAGACGCACTCAGTAAGTCCTAGGGCTCCCCGAAACCAGGCCTGCCTAAGGAAAAGAAAGGGGAGCAGGTGTCTTCTACTTTCTCTACATTCTTCACAGATGCCTCACTTCTGCCCCAGGGGTCTCTGGGAAGCCGAATACCTACCGCTTTCCTAGGTCTGTGCAACCAATCAGGGGTCATTCACTCACCATACTCCCATCCCCAGATGGGAGGCTCCGCTGACTTGCTGTGCTGGACGGTCCCCTCTTATCAAGAGAACTGTGAGGAAGGGGCTGCTAGGTTGTGTTGCCACAATTTCAGGTTTTAAAATCCAGCCATTTCTCTTAGAGATGTTTCCCCCTTTGGAGATGCAAACTAACAATAGAGTAGCAGCAGATGATAAGGGTTTTTGCTAGAAGTCACGGTATTCATCCAGCCTAGTGGTCAGCCCTAGTGCAATCAATCTACAACTCCTCTACGGAGCAATACTCTGTCTTTCCCAGCCAATGGCTTTCCCTAAGTGCACAAAAGCTAAAAATATGCTTATTGATGGATAATGCTCATTTCCAAATGTGTTTTATAATACCTTCGCTTGCCCAGTGGGCAGGAAGTCCTGGGAATTGCTCAGGTTGAAGTGTATTGATGTGAAAGGTTGCCAGATATAGCCAGGTGTTTCGGCGCATGCCTGAAATCCTGCTGGGAAGGTAGAGGTGGGAAGATTATAGGCCAGCCTGAAGTGCAAAGCAAGTTCCAAGGCAGTCTGAGTTCATAGAACCTGGAGAAAAAGAAAAGGGGGAAAGGTTAAAAAAAAAGGCATGAGCTTTATGTTTTGAACGCTATGTTAAGAGGACTTAGATTGTTAGCTTCTATGTTCTCAGAAGTCACTTTAGTGTGGGCATGGTGCGTCTGAGCTGGCACGCTTCCTAACTCAGTTGACCCTAAGTTAAGGGATGTTTATCTTGTTCCAGCTGATTCTTCTTTTCCTTTCTTTTCGTTTTAGTATGAAATTTCTACTGGGCCTCAGCAGTCAGAACAATCTCCAGAAGGACAAACATTTCAGAACAAACTGGCCCCAGCATCTCTGGCTAGTAGTATAGGGGATGAAGAAGCCAAGTCTGAATGAACCCCCCGCAGCATCCTGCTGCTCCCTTCCAGGAAAGCCTTGCACATTCTAGGCAAAGGGCAGAACATCCTGCTGGCATTGCGAATAGCTCTTGACAGGCAGCCCTCCCGCTTTCTTGTTCATGTCCAGCGGGGTTCAACAGGAGCAGGCAATGCACTTGTGTTCAGGGTTAATTGGTTCCTTGGTTTGAGGCTTTTATGTCATTTCTCTGGAGATCCACCTCTTTCTCCTCAGCCATTGTCCTATTCACTTGGCTTCTAAAAAAATTTGGTGTCCAATTCCTGCACCATCTTAGGACCTCAGTTAGGGTCACCTGGTCATTTCTGCAGAGGACACCGGAGGCCTCCACTCTCTCTGCAGGTCCCCTCTGAGGGTTTACGCTCTGGACCAGAGCTAGCAAATGACTTATAAGCCCTATCGATGGGCTTGTTCTTTCTAGCATTTCTATTCAGAGTTCGACTGCTACATTCTTTATTTGTAATATAATCATTCCATGCGCCCATGGTACAGGAATTATTTTTAAATGTAATTTAAAATGCAGTTGGGGGCTGGAGCTGGAGGCTCAGCAGTTACGAGCATCTGCTGCCCTAGCAGAGAACCAGGGTCTGGTTTCTACCATGTGCATCAGGACAGCTTAACAGCCCCCTCTAATACCAGCTCCAGAAAATCCCATGTCCTCTTCTGACCTCTTCAGGCCCCTGCTTACATACGGTGCACTGTACATACTCTCAAGCACAAATGCACGTAAAATTTTAAATAATAAATATAGTTTTTTTCTTCTAAAGCATTTAAAGTTATAAATTATTTACACAAAGCTGAATCTTTACATGTCACTTTTGAAATTTTAACTAAATGTTGTCTTTTTATGACGAGAGAGAAAGAGAGAGAGAGAGAGAGAGAGAGAGAGAGAGAGAGAGAGAGAGAGAGAGAGAACCGTTCACAGACTTGGCATTCAGTGTCCATAAGTGAACGTACAGAATTTATTCTGTGAGTGTTAACACTAGGCCTCTACAGTTACTCAAATTTAAGAGAGAGTGATGCAAACTATTAATACTGCAAGCTATTGCTCAGCCCTCTTACAAAACTGCTTCAAAGCCATGTCAATTCCTGTAAGCCTCTGGGGCTGCCCAACAAAACACAAAGAGCGGGCAGGCCAGATCAGCTCAGTGCCATGGGGAATAATCACTGGTTACACAAGAATCTGTTACATTCTTGACATCCGAGAGAAAGGGCTCCACGGGTTTGTAATTTGTCTTCTAGCTGAGAAAATCTTCCTATCCTGGTGTAGTCTCTCTGATCCCAACTTTTCCTGGTATTCTCTGTGTTTGGATGCAGCCTCCTTTTGTGTCACTCTTTGGTGACAAGGCGGGTGGGGGAGCTCTGGTGACTTGAAAGGTGTTAGTTGGGAGAATGATATTTGGGTTCCAGGTCATGATGTGCTGCTGGCATGAAGCAGTGACGCCCAGCGAACAGAATTATTATGTGTTTGTTTCTGGTCTGAGGCAGCCTAAGACATGAACTGTCTTCCACAGGTCTAAGGACAGTAATCACATTGAGAATATTTGAGTTAAACTTGAAAAATGTGTATAAGATTCATTCAGAAAAGATCTCAGACGGCTGTCAGATTCTTGGGACCAAACAAGTTCAAATTTGTCTTTCAATTACTTTTTTAAAGTGGGACTAGAGAGGTAATCAGGAAAGACAAACCTCATATCTTCTCTCTCATTGGAGGCTCCTAGCTCCAAATCTTCATGTGTGAATGTATAGCCTGTAATAACTACAGAAATCAGAAAAGTAAAATGGGACCATTGTCAGGATAGGAGGCTTGGGGAACAACAGAAAGGGGAATAGCAGGGAACAAGTGATCTGAACAATGAAATAGGAAAAGGGAGGACTCCTTAGGGAGGGGAGGAAGGTAATAAAGAAGAAGGTGGGAAAAAGGGAATCACTCAATACAAGTGGTCTGAAGGAGTAGATGGGGAAAGAAGGGATTCCTTAGGGAAGGGTGGAAGATGTAAATAAAGGCGGGGTGGGTGAAGGGACCACAAGGAACCATACTATTAATATTTACAGAAAACTCTATTACACATGACTCCATGTATAAATGCACATATAATTTTGATGAATATTTCCCATCTGGACTGATGTTGCTCCCTCCAAGAGCCAAAAACCACCTAACAAAAACCCCATTATCAGACATGAGAAGTCCTCCTTTGAGTTGTTGACCAGGGCTGTCCAAGAGACTCCCAAAACATACAGCCTTATTGCTGTGGCCTTGGTTACCCTGCAGAAGGTAAGTCCCTATTGCTGAAGACACCATGGACTTTAGAAACAGGGCCCAGAGATCCCTGAGCTGGAACTGATCTCAGTGCTCCCTCCCCTGAAGACTAGCTTTCACGGGACAAGAAGACATCCTTCCAAAGGCTTTTTACACCTGTGAACCACAACAACACCAGCATGGTATGATAACCCTAAGGGTGCAGTAATGCTACACATGCCTTGGAGGTAACCAATGGCTCTCTCATTGGATTTAAGACTCAGTCAATAAGAGAGATACTATTCCTGGTACTGAAAACCCAGCTAACTACTCAGTGCTAGTGACGGTCATGGTTGTTGTAGGACAGTCTATGACCACTAATTTATTAAGCCGCTATTCTGACAACAGTCTGTAAACATTTACCCTTATACCCGCAGATAAGTGTAGTCTTCACCCCTCATCAAAGAAGCTTTGCAACAGACAGAGATGCCCAGAGAAAACCCCAGCTGATAAAAGTGCAGAGCTGTGGAGCACAGGCCCCAGTGGATAGATCTACAAGACACTTCCACTCCTAAGACTTCGGGAACATTGCCGAAGAGGGGGTGGAAAGATGGCAGGGGCCAGAGAATCAAGGAGTTTGCTCTCTCTCTCTTAGTAATATCAAAAGCTACACCCATAAAGTCTCACCAACATGACAGCCCAAATGTAAGATAAAAAGGACGACCCCAGTGAAGACGCCAACCTGGACAGACTATCCCATAAGGCCTCCACCCTCCACAAAACCATAGGCGACTAGAGACAGCTGGGCACGGGAGAAGTGACTTTCATTAGGGAAGAGCACACCAATTAGTTGTCCGGTACCAAACAGCCCTGAAAGCAGCATTATATGGATGGAGCAGGTTATATTCAGGAATATATATGTATATAAGCATACACATATATATTCAACATTTTTAAAGGAAGCTATGAATTTGAAGAAAGGGGGAAGGGTAGATGGGAGAGTTTGAAGGGAGTAAAGTGTTCAAATTACAATCTCAATTTAAAAAAGAATGGGCCTGGAGAGATGACACTCGCTGTTATTTTAGGGATTTCAGTTCCCAGGCCCCAGTGAACTCACTGATTCATCGAGCTAGGGAACTCTAGAGATGCAGCTTCTGAGAGTCACCACCAGTGTTGGGGGTGGAGTTTGTGGGTGATACAAGCTGGTACAGCCCCTTTGGATGTCAGTGTGGCGATTTCTCAGAAAATTAGGAAACAACCTTCTTCAAGACCCAGCAATACCACTTTGGGGTATATATCCAAAGGATGCTCAACCGTGCCACAAGGACATGTGCTCAACTATGTTCTTAGCAGCATTGTTTGTCATAGCCAGAACCTGGAAACAACCTAAATGTCCCTCGACTGAAGAATGGATAAGGAAAATGTAGTACATTTATACAATGGAGTAACTATAGAGCAGAAAAAATAATGACATCTTAAATTTTGCAGGAAAATAGATGGAGCTAGAAAACATCATATTGAGTGAGGTAACCCAGACCCAGAAAGACAATTATTACATGTACTGGTTTTTAAACATAAAGCAAAGAAAACCAGCCTACAAATCATAATCCCAGAGAACCTAGACAACAATGAGGACCCTAAGAGAGACATAAATAGGTCAGTCTCTTGTAAACCACCAAGGGACAAGTGGGATTTGATATTAAAAAAAATAATAATAATGCTATTTATATTAATACCCCTCAAAATGAAACAGGTGCAAATCTAACAAAATATGCACTAGATCTAGTTGAGAAAAACTACAAAACATGGATAATCAAAAAACGTTAATTAGACAGAGATATATTGTATGTTCATGGAAACTCGGGATTATCAAGATATTAGTTCTTCACAAATTACTGTAACTATAGATTCAATGCAAGCCATTTCCAGTTGCCCAGAAAGCTATTTTCTAGATACTAACAAGCGAATCCTACAGATTATGTGAGAAGTAAAACAATGAGATTAAGCACAACAGCACTGAAGGGACCGAACAGTGCTGGAGAACGGACACTGCCCAACCTCTGGACTCAACTATGACATTACAGTGATCAGGATAGCACAGTATTGGTCAAAAGAACAGGCGCGTAGAACAAAATTCAGAGAGTCCTACAACTTGCAGGAAACAGGAAGTTTACTGAGATACTGGACACATAGGAAACCTCAAAAACCTACCCCACACTGACACACTTCCTCCAGCAAGGTCATTCCTACTCTAACAAAGCAATACCTCCTAATAGTGCCATTCCTTATGAGATTATGGGGGCCAATTATATTCAAACTACTACACCCCATGCCCTGGCTCTTATAAGCTTAGAACGTTATCATAATGCAAAACTGATTTAGTCCAACTTCAAAAGTCCCAATAGCCTTTTGCACTCTCAGCAAAATTTTTAAGTCCAAAGGTCAAACTCTCCTGAGATTCTTGAAATCTTGTAACTTTAATCATCTGTAAAAATCAAAGTCAAAAAGCAGATCACACACTTCCAACATATAATGGCGCAGTACATACATTACCATTCCAAAATGCAGGAGAGGGGGAATAGCGAGGAAATACTGGTCCAAAGCAAGACTGAAAACCAGCAGGGTGAACTCCAAACTCTGTATCTCCATGTCTGAGGTCAAAACGCTCTTCAGATCAAACTCTGTTCAGGTTTGTTGACCGCAACACACTTTCTTCTCTTGGGCTGATTCCACTCCCTGCTAGCAGCTCTCCTCAGCAGGTGTCCCACAACTCTGGCCTCTCGAACATCTTGGATTCTCTAAGGCAATCCAGGCTTCAACATCAGGACTTTACACAATGGCCTCTCCTCTAGGCCTCCATTCGGGGACACCCCTTGACCATGCTTTGGCCTCAGCAGTTTTTAGGGACAAATTCCATAGCCCCTTCTACTACCCTTAACCCCAGAACCATGTGGCAGCAGCTGGTCCACTGTTTCAAATATATCTGCACCAGATTTCTGTTTTTTATTGTTACCTTTACTGCCTAAGCTTGGTGGTCCTGGAACTTGCTCTATAGATCAGGTTGGCCTCAAACTCAGAGATCCACCAGCCTAGGCATTCTGAGTGCTGGGATTAAAGGCCTGCATCACCACGCCAGGCTCTAAGCTTTTCTTTAGCTCCTCTCTACAAGTTGGAAACTTAGCTGGGTGGGATCTTGATCTGAGGTCACCACTCCCTTTATTCCATTCTTAACCTGTTCATCTCCTTTAACAGGACTTAGCTCCATTCCACTTTCTGATGCTCTTTTTCTCCCCAAGTATTTTTTTCTTGCTCGGCTTGCTCCTTTTCATTAGAAATCTCCGTCAGAGTTAACACTGGTAACCACACAACAGAGTCTGTACTAGGCTATTTTGAAATTTCTTTTGCCAATGGAACTAATTCAAAACTCTTCACTTTAGCCTCAGGCAGACTCTTTGGACAAGGGCAAAAAAAAGCAGCCACTTCCCTCACCAAAATATCACAAGATCAATGTCCAGGCCACATACTAAGACTCTTCTCCTCTGAGACCTCTTGATCTCCACAGTTCATCAAATCTCATTCAGCACCACTGTCCTCCATGCTCCTATTAGAATTGTCCCATTAGGCAGCACTTAGAGCATTCCAGTGCTTACCTAACCCAAGCTCCCAAAGACTACATTACTCCAAACTAAAACATGGTCAGGCCTATCACAGCAACACCCCAGTCCCTGGTACCAACTTTTGTTTTAGTTAGGGTTTTTATTGCTGTGAAGAGACACCATGACCATAGCAACTCTTATAAAGTAAATCATTCAATAGGCATGGCTCACTTGCAGTTTCAGAAGTTCAGTTCATTATCATCATGGCCAGGAGTGTGGCAGCATAGAGGTAGATGTGGTTCTGCAGGAGTAGCTGAGAGTCCTACATCTTGCAGTCAATAGGAAGTCGACTAAGACACTGAGCAGCATCCTGAGCCTAAGAAACCTAAGAGCCCGCCCCCACAGTGACACACTTCCTCCAACAAGGCCACACCCACTCCAAACAAAGCCACACCTCTTAACAGTGCCATTTCTTGTGAGATTATAGGGGGCAATTAAATTCAAACTACCCCAAGAACCAAATCAAAAAGTGGTCCCAGAGCTTGGAGAGATGGTTTAATGATCAAGAGTGCTTGTTCTTTTTTTTTTTCTTATTAAGTATACAGTGTTCTGCCTGTATGCATGTCTGCAGGCCAGAAGAAGGCAGATCTCATTACTGATGGATGTGAGCCACCATGTGGTTCCTGGGAATTGAACTCAGGACCTTTGGAAGAGCAGGCAATACTCCTAACCACTGAGCCATCACTCCAGCCCAAGAGTGTGTGTTCTTATGGAGGACCTGAGTTCAGTTCCCAGCATCCACCATTGAGCTGTTCACAACCCCCAGCTCTAGAGGTTCTAATGCTCTCTCTGTCCTCTAGACACCTGCATACACATGACACACGCGCACAGATATGCATACACACATTCTTAAATAGGAAAAATAAAACATGGGCCCAAACCTTGACAGAATCCTCGCCACAGGAGAATTACAGATGGCCACAGGGCAGATGGGAGCTGCTAGGGAACAGGAAATCATCACGGCATGCTTGCCACAGTGGCAAAATCCCAACGTTCTACATGGCGGACCTGCCACAGATGGGAAGCCCCTGGAGCTCTTGTTCTTCGCTGTGGAAATGTAAAGCAACTCAGCCACATTGGAAAACAGATTGGTTGTTTCTTAGAGAATAAGACATGCCGTTACCAAGCACATTACAATACCCTTCCTAATATTTTCCCAATGCAGCTGAAAAGCCCATGAGTTTGGCCACACAGCACAAACACCTGCAAGTGGATGTTTGTAGTGGCTCTGTTCACAGTTGCCAAAGTCTGGAGGAAGCAACCAAGATACCTGTCAGTAAGTCAGTTGGTAAATAAGTGATAACCTAACCAGAGTTGTGAATCATTCCACACTTAAAAGAAATTGTCTCAGGATGATGGAGTTCTTGGCCTGGTCACCAGCGGGCTGAAGGAAACTGATGAGTACTAGATACCAAGGCTCTCTTGTCCTCCTGAAAGGACTGGTGTCCTAAAATCCAGAGCCTGCATGGGCTGTAGGGTACCCTTCCTTCCTCAGGACCTATTGTCCTGATGCTGAACTTTCCCCAGACTTGGTACTCAGGACATATGAGGGAGTGGTCCCCAATATCTGCTGACCCTCTACAACCCCAAAAGAATTGTGCTTCACTTCCAAGTCCTGTGTATGACCCTGGCTAACATACGGTATTTGATGCCGAAGGACACGTGATACCTCAGTCTTGCAATGACACTGTGGTTTGACATGTGGCCTCCATCCGCAATCACTATGATGTCCAGAACCAACTCCACATTAAACCATCTGAGGAGGGGGACAGGGATGAGTGGTCGGACAAAAAGACATCACCTCTGTTTCTTTGGATCCCTTTGAGCTTCAGAGACGTTCTGAGGCCAACTCAGGGCCTCCAGTGAGGACAGGACCAATCCCAGCCAGACACTTCCAAGAGTGGCTCCCTGTAGCTAGCCACCATCTCCTTCCTGTTCTTTTTGCTAACCATCATGGTCCCTGAGGCCTTCCTACTGCTGGTACTGCAGGGTAAACATGGCAGCCAGCTGCTTCAAGTCTTACGTGTGTCCCTGGGACAGAAACTGGTAGCAGCTTTCATCTTAGGCCTCCTCAGCATGGTGTGCCCTTCAGATGAGAGTTCTCAGTTGAACCCACCCCACTCTCTCCTTCCTGTGTAGGGACCTGATGCAGTCATTGTGATGTTTACACTTGCCCCCTCTCCCTTCTCCTTCATGCCCGTTCTTCAGTTATCGTCCCCCGTCACAAATGCCTAGGGATTTGTACTCATTTTCCAAGATGAATAAAAGAAATACTTAAATTTTTAAAAAAATGAAACAACCTATCAAGACATAAAAACACATAATAAAGCAAAATAAATGCAGAATACCGTGTGGAAGGAGCTGTTGAAAGGCAGCATAGGATTGGCATTTGTCTCGATGACATTCTGGAAAAGGCAGAATTATGAAGGGGTGGGAAGTCATCAGTGGTTTCCGGGAGATAGATAAGGAGGAGAAGGGCGAGAAGGTAGGACACAAAATAAACTGTTTTGTGAAATACTCTCATGATAAATAATTCATCTGTCCAAGCCCACAGGACATTCACCACCAAGCGTCGACACTAACATGACCTATGAACTTCAGAGGTAAAGGATGTAGCCATGAAGGCTCATCGGTCTGATGGGTGGTGGGGACGGTAGAGGGGAAGACTCTGCGTATAAGGTGTGTGTGGCATCTTTATTCTACCTTTCAAGTTTTTTGTGATCCTAAAACTTCTGTCTTTTTTTTTTAAGTCATTAGTGGTGGTTCTTTCATTACCAGTGTACCTTCTGGTGTTCTGGAGACAAATAAGCAGACTTTAATTGATTTACTTGCTTATTAATTAGGGAATGGAGAGATGGTTCAGTGTCTAAAAGCACTTACTGCCTTTGCTGAAGACCCAGGTTCAGTTCCTAGCACCACATTGTTGCTTAAAACTGTCCACAACTCCAGTCCCAGTGGATCTGATGCCATCTTCTGACCTCCTCGGGCACCAGGGTCACACATGGTGCATAGGCATACATGCAAGCAAAACACTCATAAAATAAAATAAATAAATCTAATAGAAATTAAATAGTCAATTTTAAAAGTTATATTTCTTAAGTGCCTTTGTTGCTGAATCTTCATTAAGTTGCTATTTCCTGATTTAAGAATTGGCTTCTGCCAGACACATTAGTACACACCTTTACTCCCAGTCCTTGGGAGGCAGAGGTAGGCATATTTCTTTGAGTTTGAGACCAGCCTGGTCTATTTCGTGAGTAAGCTCTGGGCCAGCCAGAGTTACATGGTGAGAGCCCCATCTTAATACAATATAAGGAAAGCTGCAGAACTGGGTACCACCCACCCGGATGAGTTCTGGCGTATGCACAAGACATATATATGTTTGGCCAGTATGCTCCTGTTTCCCAGCCTAGAGTTCAGGTTCAAGACTAGAAAGGATGTAGAGCCACTATTTCTTCCCTACCAGCTTGTCCCTAAAGACATCTGATGTCCTCTGGAGTGGGATGAAGGTGAACCTAGGGTAAAAGGCCAAGCTCTTTTGTTTTTCCCTTAACAGGGGAAAGATGAAGTAAGGCCAGGAGCTGCAAGGGAAAAGGAGGCCAAACTCTTAAGAAAAGGCAGAGGAGGAACCCTCAAAAACAAGCTGGAGCTTGGAAACATCCAGCAACACTGCCTTTGAAGAGCAAGAAAGACATTCAAAGGGATACTTCCCAGTTGCCTTACTGAAGAGGATGCAGGATACACCAGACAGTGGAGGAGAACTTGACCTCTGCTGTACGTGGTTCTCCGAGTGCTGGGAGGGTGGAGCTACTTAGGAGGAGAAGGATGCGACACAGTGCATTTGGGGGGAAGAATCAGAAGGGCTGTGTTACTTTGAATTTAGGACTACACATTATTTTTTCCTGGCTGAAAAATAAATTAGAATTAGGAACAAGAGAAGGGGGATAGGAGTCAGAATCCTGAGTGTGGGGTACAAGAGAAAGAATTCTCCTTTTCTCCAATCCCTGCCCATCTCAGCTAAGGACAGAGAAAGCCTGCATGGTTAAAGTTTCCTTCGATGAGATCTCCATCAGGCTCCTTTCTAAGGATGATGATCACATTCTTGAAAGTAGAATCCTCATGATTTAATCACTGCCCAACGACGTTACCTCATTATCCCAAGGGATCAAGGCTTCAGCCTATGGATTTGGAAGGATGGAAATATTCTGACCACAGCAATGGCTACTTGTCTGACTTCTATAAAGCTTGATTTCCCAAAATGCAGATTTCCCATAACGGGTGTGATAGCAGTGTGGATGCCCACCTCAAAGGACCACACTGTAAGAAGTTACCACGCCCATGCATAGCCCTCAGTAAACCAGGACTGGAGCACCAGGTGGGTCTCCTGACACTCAGTTAGTGTTCTTGTCCCCCAACGTCCAACCGCCAGTGAGTGGGTTAGAGAGTGAACCGGTGGGTTAGAGAGTGAACCGGAATAACTTCAGAAATCTCACTCTTCCGCAAATTGTAGAACTCCCTCAGGAAGTAAAACTCCCTCCCTCTTGGGTCTAGGTTGGCCACTCAGGCCTCTGTGCAGCCAACAGCGACTGTCTGTGCTGTGAAAGTATTTTGTTTCCACTCTGAGGGGATGGGCATGACAATTGGGTCAGTCTACCCAGAGAAGCCAGTCTACCTTGCCACCAAGCTGTGCACACCCCGTGGAAAGAAGAGGAGTCCCCAGTTGATGTCTGTAGACTATTTTCATTTTCTCAGAAGGCCTCTTGGGATAAACATGGAGGGAATGAGAGTGGCCTCTCCCCAGGAGTGTCTCACTGTCTACCTGTCTTGTTCAATAAAATCGAATCCCCATGTCCTCTGAGACCTTGCAAGGTTATTTTTTAAGCAGGACTTTAAGTTGCTAAGTGTGTGAGGACACAGAACTCCTGCATGGAGGAGACAGACAGACAGGTGCACTTGCGCTCGCGTGCACACACACACACACACACACACACACACACACACACACACCTTTGTCTTTTCTCAAAACAGTAAATATTCAAAGATCATCAGGGTCTTTCTTCCTCCCGTGACTGTTGTTTCATCTCAGACACGCTCACCTCGTTTACAACACCTTCCAAATGAAGGCAGAAGGAAGCCTAATGAATAGTTAAAGGCATAATTAGAAAGAGGCGCCCGGCCTTGTTTCTCTCCTAAACTGGTTGATTTATGCCTTGTTGTGATTTTTTTTAAGGACACAAAACTACTAATTTATGTGTGAAAAGGACATTGAATTAATCCTGAAGATCCCGGCAGCCTTTAAAGTTCTGAATCATATGTTGGGCTCGTTTAAAACTTGCATTGGAAATTAAGGCAGAATAAAGCCCTTTAATTTGAAAAGTGCATCCATAGTGGCTGTCCCTAGGATATCTGCAGGGTCATTATTCAGAAAGGTTAAGGAGGGACTTTATTTTTTATATTCACTATGTATTTCCCAGTTACAGCTCACCATGGTGCATTTCAACTTATAAAGGGAAGGAGATAAAAAAAGGGGGGGAGGAGAGCTCTTTCTTCACTTCCCACTTAATTTCCTCGCCTCCACGCCAGTCCCAGCTTAATGAATGTAATTGCTACCTTTGATGAAAATACTATTATCAAGATCACACATTACATTGGAAAACAGTTTTTCTTTAAACACAGCTACCGCAGTCTCTAATTATGCATGTAACAAGTGTCTCCTGAACAAAAGAGCATGTTGTGTACAATTGCTAGGAATTGGAGCAAGGCGAATTTGAACAAAGGACAGATTAGATTTGCTCCCTGCTCCACAAAGCCCATCCCTCTGATTAATTTCCTGCAAAAACTAAAACAATTCTCTTAAAAGGCGCTCCCCCCCCTCTCTCCAGAATGATCCATATGCCATTTGGGTCTTTCTATAGGATGATAATGGCCCCAGATTTGAACCCACATTAGAAAATAAGAAAGGGCTTTTATGAACTTCCTCTTTCATATGCAAATGAACACCACTAGCTCTTGAGGTATAATGAGCCCCCCCCCCCCAGCAAAGTGACTTTTTCAGTGGCCATAAAAGAGCTCACTGGTAGGGGAAGGTCTGCACTGAACATATCCAACGCAATTATTTTATTAGTTTTAAGAAATGAAACATCTTTACGAAAATACTCTGCCGGGTGAGTCGGAGTGACGGCAGCATATGCAAGTCAGCCTTTGAGAGAAGACAGCTTCTTGACTCATGAGCAGGATTTCAAGGAAATAAAAATAGACCAAGGATTAAATCAAAAGTAGGCTCAAGGTTTTGGGAGACTCTCGGTTTTAACTTGCACTTTGTGGTATCATTTGGTGCACCCTGGGGCAGACTGGACAAGTTCTGCTGTGTCTCCTTTCCACCCCATCGGTGGTGAGAATGGAGCAGTGGCTCAGTGCTGCTTCCTGGTGTTAAGCAAACCAAGAAGAAAAAGCCAAGGTAGTTTCTGTTTAGACTTGGGCAAGAAAGCCCCTCCCCAGAAGGATAATTATGAAGGCTTGGCTCCCAGGAGGTGGATCCAGTCACTAAGTGGTAACCGAGGGCTCTGACCTAAGTGATGGATGTTATTTTGGGATCTGGCTTGAGGACGTGGGTCCCTGGGGTTTGCCTTTGAGGGGTATCTCATCCCTGGTCTCTTCTTTTAGTCGGTGTCTCTGCCTCAGGGCCAGATTAGCTTCCTGTCAACTGCTCGCCTGCCCTCCTTGTGCCTTCTCACCATGGTGTCTTGCCTGACCTTAGGCCCAGAAACATGGCGCCAAGTGACTCCAGACTAAATTCTCCCGAACAATGAACTAAAATGAAACTCACCTACAATCAATATCTGTATGTAGGAACCATGGAGAAAAGAGCAGCTTTCCGTCAGGGCTTCCTATCCAACGGAGGAAGAGCAGATACTTAAAGAGAAGTACAGCACCCCTCCTAGCTACCACAGGACCCATCGGGTCATTTCGTTAGAGCAGCGAAGGTCCTCACGATGCCACGCCAGCTAAATAGCTACCTATTAGAGACCCAGCCACACAGACCCTCCCTCCCTCTCTGAATCTCTACCAGCCACCTTTGCTCAGTCCATCCCCACACCACACCATTCTTTTCTGTCTCGCTAATTGTCAGATGCAACCACAAAGCCCATGTAAACTGAGTACAGAATGAATCTCCAAATTGCGTTCGCCCTGAAGGATTTCATAGGGTCGTGACCATGACGTGGGAGGACGATGGGAATTTTGTGCAAACTCTCAGCAGATGAGAAAATGGCCACTCAATTTAAAGAAGAGAGAGAGAGAGAGAGAGAGAGAGAGAGAGAGAGAGAGAGAGAGAGAAACAAGAAACAAAAAACAAGATGGGTGCAACACAGAAGACACTCAAAGTGGGGGTGACCCAAGTGCTGTGGACTAAGTTCTGCTTTGTGACAATGTATGGGGTACCTGGATAATTTTACCAAAATGACACTCCTAAGATCCTGCCGTGACGATGAGCCGTGAAGATCCTCCTACAGAGTAAGTGGTGGATCTTTTTTTTTTGTTTTGTTTTGTTTTGTTTTGTTTTTCGAGACAGGGTTTCTCTGTGGCTTTGGAGCCTGTCCTGGAACTAGCTCTTGTAGACCAGGCTGGTCTCGAACTCACAGAGATCTGCCTGCCTCTGCCTCCCGAGTGCTGGGATTAAAGGCGTGCGCCACCACCGCCCGGCCTAAGTGGTGGATCTTATCATGCAGTTTAATGCTGAAAATCCTGTAACACCCAAGCCACGTTCGTTCCACTCTTAGCTTAGTCTATGATAATTGATCAAGTATCGGATCCCCGGTTATTGGGCATCACCCTCCGATGCTATAAGCCAATCAAGACAAATTAATAAATATGGACTTAATAAACAGAGCCAAGCAACTCCCTGGTGACTCTCAGAAAGGCAAGAGAGAAAAATTACATGGCAGGTCTAGAGACCAGGGCTTAAATGCCCTGTAGGCGTGGTCTTGGGCAGCCCTGGGGAAAAAGCTGACCCTTGGCAGGCTTTCTTTGGGCAGGGTCTGGAGAGGGCAACTTCAGGGAGATGCTGCTTGGTGCACTGAGGGTGGGATTTGGAATGACCCTCCCCCCCCCAAATGGAGATCACCAACAATAAGAGACGCAACTGTAGCCTTAACAGGACAAGGAGATAGATTTCCTTTCCCACTTAAGACAAATTTAAGTTTTGAGGGAAATTCTTTATCAGTCCTCTGCCGTTCTCACACTTACTAGGAAAGAGTGCCCCTGATTAAGCAGATCAGCATAAAGTATGATATTCCCAGCAACAACTGTCCAAGGTGAGAAGGATCTGGAGTAGCCCAGGTGATACGTTAATATCTTGGCAAGACAATGTGTATGTTCTTATGTAAGAGGCTACAGAGCCTCATCAATGTGGAGAGTGTGAACAGAACACACACACACACACACACACACACACAAGAATCCATTCCCATGTTGCCAGTGGGACCAGACAGTCAGGTCTCTGTTATCCTGCTAGGGAGGGCTTACCCATCTTGGAGACCACCTCATAGTACTGGACACCTGGATCTCTAGAACCCCTAAACAGGAGAGAAGGGGTTATACCACCGGGGTTACATGGTAGCACCCGGCTGGAGGTGAAATAATATGAACTGAAAGACAGCTCAGCCTTTTGCACATCACAGGGTCAGAAAATCAAGCTAGCATGGACACAACAAGCATTGCTGTTGACCCGTGTCATCAGCAGCTCCATGAGTAACGGCGGACAGAAGCCATGTTGAGCTGAGACTCAGCAGGGCCCCCAGAAGTGGTCAGTTTGCACTGTGACTGTTCTGCTCCCATTTCCTTCTGCTCACTGGCTAGCAGCACTGAGCAGCAGAGTTTGGAAATGTGAGGACAGGCCCAAGGGCACGGAGACAGTGAGGCAGCGAGGGCAGGAGGAGTATGCCAGAGGACTCTACAGCCCTCCCTAAAACGCCCCACACATCCATCTCTTGTCCCATCCCTCATGCTGCCTGCAACCCTGGAAATTGCCTGGACCAATTGCTCTAAGGAGTCCTAACTAGGGGAAGGCATTAAAGACACGTGAACTTGGAGGCAGCATCTCAGAGTGTTGATGGCAGCACAAATGGCCAGCCATTTCCTGGTCCGCTGGGTGCACTGTGATTAGCATATTGCTGGTGGGAGCTGCTCCATCTGTTTTCTCTACTCCTCATTGCCAGTGGCAAGGTGGAATTTGCAGCTAACCTTTGAGTCCATGAAGGGCAATGCTCCAAATGCCCCTGAGATAATGTATTCATGTGGGTGGCCACAGAACCATCCTTTGAGGCTCCCTGAGAAGGCCCAGTAGGCTCCATCTGTGCTTAAGGGGAGCTAGAGTTTCCTGAGGTTGGGAAGCAGGTAGACTCTAGGGAGCCAGGAAAGTCAGGGCCCTTGACGCTTCATGGGTTCTGAGTGCTGTTCATGAATCACTCAGGCCTGGTGCTGACTTCTCTGGCCTTGTTAGCCAATCAGGAATCATCCCAACATGCTCTTGAGATGTCCTCTGAGCCCCAACTCCAGGTCTGCCTTCCTAGGAAACCTTTCCCAACCCCAGCCTCATCTCCCTTCTTAGCCCAGAGGACCAACCACTACTCTCTCCTTAACCTCCTTGCTCAGTCCCAATCACCACAAGGCTGGTGTGGATGGCAAAACTCCCAGGATAAAGGGACAGACCGAGAAGAAGTAGAGCACCTCAGGGTGTCCCTACTGTCTATCAAAGGATGCCTTCTAAAAAATCAGTTGGCTTCAGGAGTCCAAGCCTCTGTACTGCAAGGTAGTAGTGTTTGGGAAGGCTCACATTGAATGGTTTGGAGCTTACGTCTGAGGCCTGCACCACTTTATCTACTGTCAAGTTGCCCTAATAGCATAACAACTCCCATGTTTAGTTTGTTTGTTTGGTTGGTTTGGTTTTTCGAGATAGTGTTTTTCTGTGTAGTTGTTTGGTGCCTTTCCTGGAACTAGATCTTGTAGACCAGGCTGGCCTCAAACTCACAGAGATCCCCCTGCCTCTGCCTCCCAAGCGCTGGGATTAAGTGCTTGCGCCACCACTACCTGGTTTACAACTCCCATTGTTGATGCATATGGTGAGCTAGGAGGAACAGGAATCTACAACCAGAGCTACTGTCTGAATGTGAAATGTCCTTCACGGGCTCACGTCTGAACACTTGGCCCCCAGATAGTGGCGCTGTTCTGGGAGGCTGTGAACCTAGGAGGGTAAGGTCTAGCCAGATGCAGTGGATCACTGGGGGCAGGACTTGGGGTTTGTAGACAGCAATTACTGTTTTGCTTCTAGCTTCCTGTCTGCTTGGATGTAAGGAGGTGAGGTATCCGCTGGGGTAGAGCTGCTGTCCCTCATGGCTCCCCACCGCAGATGGGAACTCCTCAAACTATGAGCCAAAATAAGTTTTTTTTCTTGTTCTCCGTCAGAAGTTTGGTCACAACAACAGGTAACCGAGGCAACCACTTTGCTGGCTACACCCAAACAGAAAAGTGGTTTGTGTTAGTTACCTGTGTGACTGGACCAGACTGTAATTGCCCTGACCTTCCAGAAGACTCCCAAACTGCAGACATAGATGGGAGAATTGCCAATGCAAGGGCTTTCCTGCCTCATTGCGGACAGGAACAAGTGGGAGGCCAAAGAATCTGGGTAGTGAGTGTGATTTAAAAGCCCAGGAGCTCAAGACAAACCCAGCAGAGGCTTGCCCAGACCCCAACTGAAGCAGGAGAAAAAGCTTTCTTCTACCCACAGAGTGTTCCACCCACTCTGCAGAGAGGCCAAAACTGGAGCTGGTCAAGAAGAGAATGGTCTCATTGGCTCCGTTGACCCGGACACCTGTGTGTGGCTGCATTCACACCAGTGTCTACCAAGCTCCTGTTTCCTCCCTCAAGACCCAACGCCCTCGTTTTCCTACCCTTCTTCTTTACCATACAAAGCATGAAATCACCCTCCCCCTGAATGTACCACTGTCCTCACACAGATCTCACCTTTGAAGGGCAATGAACTTGCAAGCTCCAAAAAGTGTGGCTGTTTCCCAGAGCGCAAGTACTTAAGGCTAGCGACTCCGTGAATGAAAGAGAAGGCGCAGTGGGATGCGCCAGAGGAGGATAATAACGGCCATTGTGGAAGGCCCTGGGAGTTTATCAGGATGGGGGAGGGGTCCCCTTTCATTGTTTACTGCACAGGTGCTTGAGTACCTGCCTTAGTACCTGCTGTGCTCAGGTACAGGTCATCTGTGAGTCTGAGAAGCCCATTTGTGTCCACAAGACTTCTCCTAAACCCAGCACACAGCAGATGCTTAACGGGTAGCCTTAACCTGGATTCGTTAGGTTATTCAAGATCTGAAATGGCTTTCAGAGCAGCTCCACAAGCCAAGGACACCCAGACCCCTGGCAGGATGTAGAGTGCTCAGCTGAAGTTCAGCGCTGCAGAAACAGGTGGGCTTTGTTTCTTACATTTTTGTTTTACTTTTCAAAACAAGCATTTCCTGAATATTGCACAGAAAATGTCTATGATAAAACACTTATTCATTATTTATCTTAAATTCTAATAAAAGTTCTATTGGGGTGTTTTGTTTGCTTATTTTTTGGATTTTTAACAGTCTTATTTGTTTTACTTGATATTTTTTTTCTTGTCTGTCACCCTGCCATATTTATTCCTGGCTTTTTTATCAGAAACACAAGTTGGTGGCTGGACCACCAACTCTTATGTTTGTGATTTAGAAAAGCACAGGGATAAAGGGAAATGGGGTGGAAGGGCAGCTGTCTCAGTTGGGCATGGAGGCACATTCCTGTAATTCCCACAGTCAGGTAGCTCAGGCAAGAGGATCAAGAGATTGAGGTTAAGGAACACGTATTTGTTGCTGGTGGGAATAGATGGTGGAATGCAAACCCAGCCACTATAGAAAGCAGTGCAGCAGGTCCTCAGGAAGCTGGGAATAGGTCTACCTCAAGATCCCGCTACAGCACTCTTAGTCATGTGCTTAAAGGACTCTGTATCCTCCTACAGAAATCCATGCTCATCCATGTTCATTGCTATTCATGATAGCCAGACATCAGAAAGAGCCTAGATGCCCACTGACTGATGAATGCATAATGAAAATTTGGTGCAGTTGCACAATGGGATATTATTCAGCTGTTAAAAAAATGAAATTGTGAGATTTGCAGGTAAATGGATAGAGCTAGAATAAAATCATACTGAGTGAGGTAACCCAGACTGCAAAAGATAAATATCACATGTTTCCTCTTATATGGGGATGCTGTCTTTTAACTCTTCAATATGCATGCTCCAATCCATATAACAGAGTTTAGATATTGGATCAGGGATTCGGAGAGATAGGAGAATCTCCCAAGAAAGGAGAGATAGAATATATAGTTGTGGAAAGACAGGAGAGAGAGTGGAGTGGGAAGATTCAATGGGGAGGGAGATGGAAAAGATGATTAAGGGAGGGCATATGGGGAAGGACAAGTAACACCAAGTGACACTGGAGGGGGCCATACAGCAGCCGGTTACTGTAGAAGCTTCCTAAAATACATACATATACGAAAGGAATCTAAATGAAGTCACTAAGTACCATAGGAGACAAAGCCCAACTAGACATCACCACCCCGTGAAACCTCCAGTGCCAGGAATGGGTTATATTTAGTTGAGATATTGATCTTGGGTGGGGGGTGGGATGGAGATCCTCAAACATCTCAGGCTGTTGCCAAGGCTATTGGTTGTTCTCCAGAAACTGATAGATGGTAAGGCCCAGCTACTAAAGACAGCACTCACATATCTTACTGAACACAGAGAAGTCAAGCTGGTGCCTACCTAGAGGTTTAATCCCTACTGACTAGTTTATGGTCCTGGAAGGTGCTCTGTGCACTCCCGGAGGTAAAGGTGACCACTAACCCAGCTAAAATCCCCTCCATCTACAATGGTGACCTGACTACAGGATGCACCAGTGCCATAGTGGCACAAAAGTTGTGGGAGTAACCAACTACTCCGTGATTGGATCCAAGGTCCATTTCACGAGCTGGAACCCATGCCCGACACTGCTACGGTGGCCAAGAACCTGAGACTGGATAGGCCATAGGCCTGGGGGACAACAAAATGCTGTCATTCTGCTAAAAAAGCATATCAATGAGATGACTCTGAACAGTATTCTGCTATACCCATATTTCAGCTTCTGGCCCAGTCATCATCAGAGAAGGTCCGTGTAGTAGAAAGGAACCAACACTAACTCTGGCTGGACAATGTGCAGAAAGGGAGAGATTTTAGAACACTCCGTCCTAAACTGGACACCTTCGTCAGACCCCTCAGAACTCAAGGATCAATGGGGAGGAGGATGCAGAAAGATTGTAAAAGCCTGGCAGGATGGATGAGTCCATGGAAACAGTGTGCTTTCAGACCAAGACTGCTGCACATATGGAGACTGAGGGAGAATGAGAGCAGGTTCAAGCCTGACAGGGTCCCAGCACTAAGAGGGAGAAGAGGACATGAGCCCCATCCCTGAACAGAAGCTGTCTTCAGCTGACACTTGCTCACAAAGATGAGGCTACTTTTCTCCAGTGGACTCTCTTTGGCTATGTCAACCACACTTCTGGGCAGGCCCCATGCCCAGCAGTAGATGGCCAATACAAAACAAATTCAAAGCTGTTTTCATAGAGTTTTTTGTTTTGTTTTGCATTTTGTTTTGTATCATCTTGCCTTGGTTGGCATTCTTTTCTCCTCGGTCTTTTGCTTGTATAATATGGTTTCTGATTTTGTATTTTTGCTGATTTTGTTTTGTGTATGTGTGAGAGTTTCTTGTGTTTTCCACCCCAGTTTGATTTAGTTGTTTTGTCTACCTGTTTGCTTTCTAAAGAGAAAGAGAAAGAAAGGGTGTGGGGTTGTGTGAGTGGGGAGGAGGGGAGGATCTGGGAGGAGTTTGGGGAGGGAAAAGGCATGATTGAAATATATTTTATGGAAACACTTTTTTTCAATAAAAATATTTTTAAAGACTTGTGGGCTACAAAACTAAGTCCCATTTGTTTTAAGTCCCACTTTTGACAAAAGTCAGCTTAAAAGAGTTTTTTTTCTCCATCAAGTATAGGAACAAGGAAATTTTATTTTGTTATTGTGACAGGTATTGTAGATATATTTAATTTTTTAAAGACCTTTAAAAAGATGAGTTGGCTCCGCAGATAAAGGTGCTTGCCATTCAAGCCTGATGACCTGTATTCAATCCTTGGCAGCCACAGTAGGAGAGAACCATCTTCTGAAAGGTGTCCCTAAGCCCCACAAACATGCCATGATGTGTGCACCTTCACACAATGCATGTGCACACACACACACAATAATAACTAAAATATTTTAAAAGAAAACAAAAATCCCTTCTGAATTTTGTGAGTTGCTCAAATATTCAGTGTATGTAACAAAACTTTGAAACCCTAAATAGGTACGCAGGTTATTGTTCTCTGAGTGTTTGGCACATAGCAAGTCTGCTGTGGAGATCTGCTGGAGGTTAGACCTGGGTTTGAAATGGGGATACTCTGCTCCCTCAGATGGATGATGGATAAAGAAGCTGTAGTACACCCATGCAGTCAGCAGTAGATTAGTTCACATATAGATGTGATATGTGTGTGTGTGTGTGTGTGTGTGTGTGTGATATGTAGGTGACTGCGGTATGTATCACAGATTTGTGCCACAAGACTTGATACTAACTATGCCAAAGAAGTCAACCCCAAAGACCCACATGGTTTTTTTCCCACCGCAAATCTACAGGCACAGAAAGTGCTTTGGCAACTGTCTAGGGCGGGGTGAGACAAGGAGCAGAGAGGGTGGTTTCTGATGAGTATGGGGCTTCTTTCTGAAGTGTAAAAAATATTCTGAAACTGCATGTGGGATTGGATGGCTGTACTTATCTGCCAACATTCTAAAATCTATAGAAAAGGGTATGGTGACACACATCTTTAGACCCAACACTCGGGAGGCAAAGGCAGGCTGATCTCTGAGTTCAAGGCAAGTTTGGTCTACATAGTAAACTCCAGCCCGGCCAAGACTACATAGTGAGACCCTGTCTCAAAAAATGTGGAGTTGGGGAGAGGCTGGAAAAATGGCTCAGTGGTTAAGAGCATTTGCTGCTTTTGTGTAGGACGTGAGCCCATCATTCTGATCTGCAGTTGCAAGGGACTCCAACCCCCTCTTCTGAACTCCAGGCACAAAGCAAGCATATACATATATGTGGGCAAAACATTTACACCCATAATAAATAAATCTAAAACGGAGACAACACAAGATCAAACCCAGAACCCTGTGCATGGGAGGCAAGCACTCCACCACTGAGCTACATCCCTGGGAGCTGTTTTTATCTAACACAGACCAATCAACTGACATAGGCCACCTTGCCATGCGTTTCTCCCCAGGATGTCCTTAGCTATCGCCAGCTTTGCAGAGTCCCAACACGGATAGATAGTTCAGAAACGGGGTGCAGCTGGACCCGGTAGGGTGAGGAGGCCGGGAAGAAGCCAGCCTGCTTCTGGCCAAGCCACAAATGGCTGTTAATGCTTCTGCACTTACATACATCGATCGTTTACCTCCCTCTGCTCCCAGCACCAGATCTATGAGCAAGAAGAAAGGAAAAAGGGGTTCCGCTTTAAACTCTTATCACTAAAGTGAGTCTCCCTCTCCATTAACAAACTACCCAGCCCCTGTGGCAGCCACGGGCTCTGCTCTCGGGGACATAAATTTGTGTGTGGAGAGAAAAGACTTATCGGTGAATTTAGCAGTATTTTTCGTTGAAGTGGCAGTTGCAAACATTACACCAGTATTTATTTGATTCTTAAAGAGTACAAAACCATGGACCACAAATAAAGGAGATGGAGTAATAGTTTGTGGCTGGGCCACTAGCTTTAAACTTGAAATGAAGTGTCCAGTTTTGAGTTACTGTGTCCAGGCGCCATCTGTACAGTGTGAAAAGTGAGGACGCTTTTCCGGGCTGTCAGTGCGACCGTAGCTCATTCGCGTGAGTGATATCACAAAGGAGCAGTTGCTCTGCCCGGAGCACCTCACTCATGACCAGAATATATTAAATGTATTAATCTGGGCCTCACGGCGTAATTTAGGAAGGCCCTTTATTTGACACATTCTTGTACATCCTTGCTTTATTGCTTGCCCCGGCAGGTAACAATGTCTCAAAAGTCTGGCTCCTGAATGAAGTTAAAATCACATGTCAGCCCATAGCATATGCAGCCGCCTGGCTTATTTTGCCATCAAAATTACCACCCTGCAACAACATGAGACGTTAACAGGCACGTGGCGTGATTTACCTCACGGGCTCTAGACGGGCTGATAAAGGAGACTTCTGGGTTGAAGTGACCACGTGCTCGGGGGAGCTGAAGCTGCCTCTGCCCCCACTGCCCTCCACCACACACCTCTGCTTTCAGCGTCCACACTGTGTAATCAGACTTGGCAACAGAAATGAGTGCTATTTGTAATAGCGCACCAAATAACTGCTAAGTTTGTCTCGGTCCCCATGGGGGCGGGGGAGGATGCTTCCAAAGGGTTGGCTCTCCACCAAACACGCAAGGATTTATACGCATTTCCCAGGCAGGCTGGTGACCACCTTCTGTTACGAATGTACCCAGGACTTAATGTAGCAATGTCTAATTTTAAGGCTAATGGGAGCAGCCTTGATTTACAATTTGATGCGGTATTTTTATACCTGCCATGTTGGCATTTTCGGAAAGTTTATGATCTCGGGTAGCAAAGAGGCACACGGAGGGTGTGCCTTTCATGGAGTTATAGATGACCATCAGGGACAAGAATGGGCCGCTGTTTTAAACTGTCTGGGGCTGGCGAGATGGCTCAGTGGGTAAATGTGCCTTCTGCCCACCTGAAGACCTGAGTTTGCTCCCGAAGACTCATGCGCTAGAAGAAGAGAACTGACTTCCTCTGGCCTCCACGCATGTGCTGTGGCATTTGTATGCTCCCTCCCATTACTTACTTACTTAATTAATTAATTGTGAAAAATAATAAAACTGTCTGGGAACCTGGACTGGTAGCCATGTTAGAAGTTTATTGGTCTTGAGTGATTTGGTACATGTGGGCCTTGTTCTATGCACACACAGGCGCGCGCGCGCGCGCGCACACACACACACACACACACACCACACACACAGTAGCATTTCATTTGTATTTTAATAAATAAAGCTTGCCTGAAGATCAGAAAAGTAAAACAACCACACTGGCCAGCCTTACAGACCAGGCAGTGGTGACACACACCTTAAATCCCAGTAGCCACACTAGTTTGCCATAGAAACCAGGCAGTAGTGGTGCACACCCTTAATCCCAGAACTAGAGAGGATTATAAAACAGGAGGAGACAGCTCTCAGTCTCAGTCTCATTCTGAGATTTCTGGAGGCAGGATCGCCATTTTCGGACTGAGGTCGACGTAAGAGCCAGGGGCTGACTGCTTTGTTTTCCTGGTCTTCAGGTTGAACCTTAATATCTGTCTGAGTTTTTATTAATTATGCTTCATACATACATATACATGCACACACATGTCCACACACCAACACCGCCAATGCACAATTGACGTTATTGACATTATACTAACTTTTTTGAGAGAGAGTTTCACATGTAGTCATTGACCTGAAACTTACTACGGGAGACCATACTGGCTTCAAATGCTTAGAGATCCACCTGCCTCTACTTCCTGAGTACTGGGATTAAAGGTGTGTGCCGCCATACCTAGCTATAAAATTATCTTTTATGACTGAATTATTACCAAGACAAATATTATCTAGAATATATTCATTATTTTATAGTAATTTATTATAGTCATTTTTTCTAATTTTTTTTAAAAAAATAGGGGAGAAAAAGCTGGACATGTGGCATATGCCTTTAATCTCAGCACTCAGGAGGCCGAGGCAGGTGGATCTCTGAGCTCCAGACCAGACTGGTCTACATAGTGAATTCCAGGATATCCAGGCTACATAAAGAGACCCTGTCTCAAAGTGAAAATAAAATTATAACAATTGCAGCATTTCTGTGGGACTTTGGCATTGTCCTCTATGCTTAACCCAAGCTTCTGATCATTCTCCAAGAATGCAGTGTTCTGTTGGCTTATTTTGGTTTTGTCTGCTGAAGACCAAACTCTGAGCTTCACCAATCCTAGGCAGGTGCTCTGCCCCTGGACTGTGCCCTGATAGGAGTTTCTTTGTTTTAGGACTAAGAGGGTCTTGTATGACAGACAGTTCTGAGACACTTCAGTGAGGGTGTCGCAAGTCCTCACCGGGTACAAACTGCTCCACAGCCTCCCAGCCATTCTCCCTCCTGGACAAGATAGGACACAATGTCCTTCCCTGGCCTCCTCCTCCTATTTGTTTCTTTCTCCTCGGCTATTGCTATGGGCTTTCCGGGGCTTTTCCAAGCTGGGGCTGTCTCCTAGAACGAAGCAGGAGGCTCCACCTTCAGGCATGATGGCTGCTGTGATGGAGAAAGGCATTGATGATGGGTCCCGCAGCTGACCCCAGCCCCATCGACCACCCTCCTCTCCACACCCGCCTCTGCAGTCCAGCCAGCTGCAGGGGAATAGAAAGGGCAGCCATGGTCCGGGTCAGCCAGCCAGTCATTAATAATGTTTTCATCGGTGACAGTGACAAACCTGTAGTACTTGAAGAGAGTTTATTAAGGTCAGTCTATAAATAAGAATTAAAATTTTTAAAGAATAGGTTGACGCCGATGAACAGACAGACGAATAAAGGGACTGACTGAAAGAGGAAGCATAGAGGAAGGCCTCAGAGAGCAGCCCAGAAACAGGAGCCCAGCCCACCCTGGCTGAGGCCCTTGTCCCAAGTTTAGATTTTGTAGCCACTTCCAGACTTGTAGGTTTCAGGCATCTGGGCACTGGCAACATTTTCTTATTTAAAATCTGTTCTTCCGGCTGTTAAAAAAAAAGTACTGCAGCCCTTTCTCTACATCAGCGCCCTGAGAGCTGGTGGAATTTAAGTGTCTTGTCTGTCCTCGGGCTTGCCTGCGTGGAGCCTGGCCCCAAACTTGTGAATGCATGGCTGTGTCTGCTTTGCCTGGCTGCTCCTTGCTGTCTCAGGATGGATGCCTGAGCAAAGTGTCCAGGGAGTGCCGAGCTAGAAGCAAGTGCCCGAGCTCAGAGGGCGGGAGGACCCCAGGAAGAGTGTGTGTCCAGACTATCCAGGGGTGCTCTCTCAGTCACGTGGCTCCTCCTGGGGCTATGCTTCACGCTTCACTATGGGGGGGGTATGTAGGTGCACTTGGGTGTAGGGACGTGTATGTATGTGTGTAGAGATTGGAAGTCAACCTCAGCTGTCATTCCTCTGATGTCAACTGTCCTGTTTTCTTCCCCACTAACCTGGAGTTTCCCAAACAGAGTAGGCTGGCCAGGTAGCGAACCCCAGGGACCTGCTGGTCTCCACTACTTTAGCCCTGGGATTTCAAACATGTGCCTCCAAGTCTGACTTGCTCCATAAGTCCTAGGGATTGAACTCAGGTCCTTGTGACAAGCTCTTTACCTGCTGGGGGTATCATCCCAGCCTTCTCTCCCCAGCCACAGTAATTAATTCTCACAGGGAATATTCAAGAAGTCATAGTGGTCTAGAGAGGAAGCAGGCAGTAGTCAGTCTGGTAGGTCCCGCTGAATGTCCTGCTGCCCATGTGCTCCCAGATCTCTGAAGACCCCAACTCAACCTGGAGGGTCTCAGGCTTGTGGACCTGCCTGGAACATAATGAACTCCCGCCGGGGAATTACAGGCAAGAGCCTCGGATCTGTGGGAGATCGGTCCAGTTCAGCAAGGGTCTTGTGAGAATTGCCTTCCGCCCTAGCCCTTGGGATCAGGCAGGAAGGAGGGAGGAGCTGCAGGGGATACAGGCTGCCCTGTGATTCATTGTGAGACATAGGGTGAAAATGACTTCATACACGGTATAGATGCCACTGCATGAAGACCTATCCTTAGGTCTTTGTGTCCCCCCTCAAAGTTCATACGTTGTTGATCTAACCATACTAATTAGCAGAATCTGATTTTGGTTTTGTGTTTTGTTTCTGTCTTTTTTCTTTTTAGTTTCTCCCTCCCCCCTCTCTCTCTCTCTCAGAACAGGGTTCTCTGGCGGCCTTGGAACTTGCTCTATAGACCAGGCTGGGCTTGAACTCAGAAAGATCTGCCTGCCTCTGCCTCCTGAGTGCTGGGATTAAAGTCAGGTGACACCACACCCTGCTTTTCATTCTTATTTTAATTTAAATTTTTAAAAAAATTTACAAGCCCGGCGTAGTGGCGCACGCCTTTAATCTCAACATTCAGGAGGCAGAGGCAGGTGGATCTCTGTGATTTTGAGGTCAGCCTAATCTACAAAGCAAGTTCCAGGACAGCAGAGATACACAAAGAAACCCTATCTTGAAAAAATATTAATATTTGAGAAGTTCATACATAAGTATTGTATTTCTACCATTTCCATCCCTATTACAACTCCTTCTGTATCTCCAGACTCCCTCCCAGGTTCATGACCTCTTCTTCTATAAGTATTGTTGTTATATGAAGACACACACATATGACCTGCTAAGTGCATTTAGTGTTGCTCTTACGTACATGTGTTTATGGCTGACCCCTTGAAACTGGATAACCTATCAAGAAATTTTTTCCTACAAAAGATGGATCCTCTCTCTCTCTCTCTCTCTCTCTCTCTCTCTCTCTCTCTCTCTCTCTCTCTCTCTCTCTCTCTCTCTCGGCAACCACTGGAAGCACTTCCTCTATGGGTGCGACCTTGTGAAATTTTCCCCATCCATGTTGACATATCCACTGGTAATGTCAACATGCAGGTCTTATGTTGAGAGTTCACGGGTGCAGTTTCCCTGACACGTCTAGAAGACGTGGCCTGGTCTTTGTTTCTTATCTTCTTTTTACCCCATCTTTCCTGATGTTCTCAGAGCCTTGGGTGTAGAAGGTGCATTATAGCTGCATCTATTGGGATGACACCCAAAGGTCACTTATTTGTATTTGTCCACTTGTGGACCTCTGTATGAGACTCTATCTGCTGCAAAAATAAACTTTGGTGAGGAATGAGAGCTATATTTATCTGTGGGTATAAGATTAAGTATTTAAAATAGAGTAAGATATTATATTGCTACTTAAAATGCAGTAGGAGGTTCTCCTTTAGGGTCTGTGACTTCTCCAGGCCAGCACAGCAGGCTAGGCATGAATTTCTTCCTACTGAGTGAGCCTTTAGTACAGTTAGCCAGCTGTTGGTTGCATCCAAGACAAGAGCACCACCATTGTACCATTGACAGTACTAGGTTTAGTGTAACTGTGGACGGCCTAAACTTGTTTTATAGCTAAGGGTGGTCATCCTCCTGCCTCCACGTCCAGAGTTCTGGAATAGCAGGAATATACCATCTTGCTTGACTAGGAGACAGGCTTTTTAAAGAGGTAATTAATTTAAAAGTATGTCTCCCCGGTGGCCTCCATTCTGTCTGGTGGGGAGTCCCATGAGAAGATGGGATGTGGACACAGACACTGAAAAGGAAAGGTTATGGGAGCAGATGACCACCTGCAAGCCAGGGGGAGATTTTACTGCAAATAGGGGTTGGGGTTGTGAAGATAAAGCCTGTCCTCTCCTCCCCTCCTCTCCCCTCCCCTCCTCTCCCCTTCCCTTCCCTTCCATTCCTTCCTCTCCTCCTCTTCTCTCCTCTCCTCTCTCTCTCTTCTCCTCTCTCTCTCTCTCTCTTCTCCTCTCCTCTTCTCTCTCTCTCTCTCTCTCTCTCTCTCTCTCTCTCTCTCTCTCTCTCTCTCTCTCTCTCTCTCTCTCTCTCTCTCTCTCTCACCACAGTGCTATGTGTAGGTCAGAGGACAGGAATTAGTTCTTTCCACCCTGCAGGTCCCAGGGACCAAATTCAGGACAGCAGACTTAGTGGCAGGTACCTTTACCCACTGAGCTGTCTCACAAGTGGACCTGCAATGGTGGTGAGAAAGGGTCAGAAGGATAGCTGTGGAAGAAGGCTGGGGTTCTGGGTGGATTTCATGGATTCTCAGCGTTGAGATCAAAGCCCTAAAGGCAGAATTTGGGCTTCTTTCAAAGTGCAGGAGCCGTATTCAGCTCGTGTCCTGTTAGGCTTGGTGATGCTTAGCATCCCACAAACTGGAGATTCTAAGACAGCTAGACACATGGTCCTTACTTCTGAAGCCAAAGCTCACATATCTCAAAGGGCCAGAGGGACAATTTCCTCAGTGACGTTTTAATCAGTTTGAACTGGGAGGAAATCTTCTCCTAATCACCCTGAGAAAATCTTTAATTGTTAAAATTCCCTTTTTTTTTTCCTGTTTAAAGTTTCATTATTTTTAAACAATCCAATTTTACGGGCATTGCATCCTTAATGTGACCTAATTATGGGGGTGTTTGGCAAAGACACAGAGGTGGTTTCCTGCAGGAACTTCCACCTCCACCAGGGAGAGGCTCCGGTTCTGACATCATTACACACTGCCGTTCCTCGGGTTTTCACCGGGGGCTGTGAAAACACCGGGTAACAAATAATTAACTGCAGCACAAAGCAGAACTGCTCCAGAAGGTGGGAACTTTTCATAAAGGCAGCAGAATCACAGCCACGCGCTACATCCCTAAAGCCACCACCGTCTAGTCACCAGACAATCCTCTTTGCTATCCGCCCCCACCTCAAGAAGGGCAAAGGAATTCACTTTTTACAATCAGCAGCAGTAGCTGGGTGTGGTGACACACACCGGTGAGTTCTAGCACGTGGGAGGCAGAAGCAGATGGATCTCTGTGAGTTCAAGGCCAGGCTGGTCTTCAAAGCAAGTTCAAAAATTAGTTAAAAATTAAATAAAATCATCACCTTCCCACCGTCATCATTATTGGTGGCAGAAAGCTGTTTTCATGCAAGCGTGTTATTCCCCAGTGTTTCCCCTCCCGCCATGTCTCTCCCTCCTCCGATTGCATCTGTTTTCCCCACAAACAACATAACTTCTTTCTTCTTTATGGTTGAAAAGAATACATTGTGTATGAAGCTCACATTGGTGGTGGGGCAGCCCATCCACTGCTGGAGTTAGTGTGGAGTTCCCCAAGGACTGACGTTAGGGATCTGGCAAGGTAGATCAGTGGTTAAGGGCATGTGTGCTCTTTCAGAGGACCTGAGTTCAGTTCCCAGCACCCACGTTGTAACTCTAGCTCTAGGGGATCCAGCGCCCTCTTCTGGCCTCCCCAGGCAACAGCACTCACTATAGTACATATATACATACAAATAAATAAATAATACTTTTAGAACTTCAAAAGTAGATCTACCTTATGACCCAAGTGTACCAGTCCTGGGTCTGTACCCTAAGGACTCTAACTCAGCATATGATAGAAATTCTGACACACCAATGCTTATTGAAACACTATCACAATAGCTATGTTGTGGACCTAACCTAGGGAACCAACAACAGAAGCATGGATGAAGACGAGAACTCATTTTTTGATGACTTCTGCACATAGTAAGCTGAAGGTGGGAAACCTACAACAGAACTCCAGCTATTCTGTTTAGCCAGAAGGGCTCAGCCCCACCCCTGTGCTGTGTGTGTGTGTGTGTGTGTGTGTGTGTGTGTGTTACACTAATAAACCTGCTTAGGTCCTTGAGCATGCTAGGCAAGCACTCTACCACTGAGTTACATCTTAGCCTTCTTTTTGAAATGAGGTGTCACTAAATTGCCTGCTATGGCTTTGAACTTACTCTGCAGCCCAGGCTGAACTTGGCCTCTCCATTCTCCTGCCTCAGCTTCCCAAATAGCTTGTTTTACAGGCCTGTACCACCAGTCTTGCCGATCTTACATCTCTGTTTCCAGTCTCTCCTCTGCTATGGGAGACTCGCTGAGTGTTTCTGCACACCCAGATCCTGGGTCACCTACACCGTGGCCTGCATCAGTTCTGCGTGACTTTACTTAAAAGTAAAACACAGCCACTCGTTGAAACCCAAGAATATGTTGAATGAAACTGTTTCCTAAATACTTAACAGATTGTTATCAGCTCTTAGTTACTTCTCCATTGCTATAAAGAGTCTCCAGGACCAAGACAATTTACAAAAGGAAATTGGGCTTGCTTATACTTTCAGAGAGCATGACAGCAGGCAGACAGGCAGGTAGGCTTGGTGCTGGAGCAATAGCTGAGAGCTTACATTCTGATCCACAAGCCAGAGGCAGAGAGAACACTAACTGGAAATGGTGTGAAAGCCGCCCTGGTGACACACCTTTTCCACCAAGACCACATCTCTGATTCCTTCCCTAACAGTTCCACCACTAGGGCCTGAGTATTTAAATATCAAAGTCTATGGAAGCCATACAGGTTCAAACCACCAAAATCAGTTACTATGTTTCTTTAATAAAATGATAAAGCTGAGTCATTTAAAAAAAACAGCAACAACACAGTTTTGGAACTTGGAGAGGGCTCAGTGGTCAAAGTGTTTGCTGTACACATATGAGGGAAATACTTAGAACCCAGCAGGCACAGTAAGTGTACCTAGAAGCCAGGTATTCTTTTTTTATTGATTTTATTGAGCTCTACATTTTTCTTTGCTCCCCTCCCTTTCTCTCCCCTCCCCTTCAACCCTCTCCCATGGTCCCCATGCTCCCAATTTACTCAGGAGTTATTGTCTTTTTCTACTCCCCATGTAGATTAGATTCATGTATGTCTCTCTTAGAGTCCTCATTGTCTCAGTTCTCTGGGATTGTGGTTTGTAGGCTGGTTTTCTTAGCTTTATGTTTAAAAACCACTTATGAGTGAGTACATGTGATATTTGTCTTTCAGGGTCTGAGTTACCTCACTCAATATGGTGTTTTCTAACTCCATCTATTTTCCTGCAAATCTCAAGATGTTATTATTTTTTTCTGCTGTGTAGTACTCCATTGTATAAATGTACCATATTTTCCTTATCCATTCTTCAGCTGAGGGGCATTTAGGTTGTTTCCAGGTTCTGGCTATGACAAACAATGCTGCTATGAACATAGTTGAGCACATGTCCTTGTGGTATGATTGAGCATCCTTTGGATATGTACCCAACGGTGGTATTGCTGGGTCTTGAGGAAGGTTGTTTCCTAATTTTCTGAGAAATCGCCACACTGATATCCAAAGGGGCTGTACCAGCTTGCACTCCCACCAGCAATGCAGAAGCGTTCCCTTTACCCCACAACCTCTCCAGCATAAGTTGTCATCAGTGTTTTTGATCTTGGCCATTCTTACAGTTGTAAGATGGAATCTCAAAGTTGTTTTGATTTGCATTTCTCTGATAACTAAGGATGTTGAGCATTTTCTTAAGTGTCTTTCATCCATTTTAGATTCCTCTGTTGAGAGTTCTCTGTTTAGATCTGTACTCCATTTTTTATTGGGTTATGTGATTTTTTTTTTTTTGGTGTCCAATTTCTTGAGTTCTTTGTACATTTTGGAGATCAGCCCTCTGTCTGATGTGGAGTTAGGTTAATGAAGATCTTTTCCCATTCTGTAAGCTGCCATTTTGTCTTGTTGACCGTGTTCTTTGTTTTACAGAAGCTTTTCAGTTTCAGAAGGTCCCATTTATTAATTGTTTCTCTCAGTGTCCATGTTACTGGGGTTATATTTAGGAAGTAGTCTCCTGTGTCAATGCATTCGAGTGTACTTCCTGCTTTCGCATCTACGAGGAAGCCAGGTGTTCTTACAAGAAGATTGGAGGCCAAACCAAGAGACTCCCCAGAAGCTCAAAGGCAGCTAGCCTAGTGCAGGTAGCTGTAAATGGCAGAGTCCCATCTCAAAACAAGTGGGAGTGGGGCTGGAGAGGTGGCTCAGCCGTTAAGAGCACTAACTGCTCTTCCCGAGGATCTGGGTTTGGTTCCTAGCACTGACCTTGTGGTTCACAACCATCCTCAACCCCAGTCCCATGGGACCCAATGTCCTCTTCTGGCCTCTGTGGGCTGCACTAATGCAATGCAGATATACATGCAGGCAAAACGCCCATCACAGGAAACTATCTTTTTTAAGTTTTTTGAGACAGGATTTCTCTGTGTAACCCTGGCTGTCCTGGAACTCACTATGCAGACCAGGCTGGCCTCAAACTCACAGAGATCTGCCTGCCTCTGCCTCCCGAGTACTGGGACTAAAGGTGTGTGCCACCGCCGCCTGGCCACACATGAAACTTTTAAAAATGAAAATAGTAATCTAAAAAGCAAGCAGAAAGTAAGGACCAAGATTTTCCAGAACACCTTAAGCTACTGCTTCTATGACTGTCGAAGGTAGGACCTCAGCATCTGGGCTGTATGACACCAGAATGCCCAGAGCGCCCAGGTGGAGACTCTGACTAGAAGCCTGGTTCTAAATGCATCATCCTTAGTCCATATGGATTTTCATGGTCTTTGACATGGCAGAATGTCTTCAGGTTTACACACACGTGTGCACAATGACTGAACCACTGTGGTAGTCTTTGATATCAGTGGGTGCCATCAGAGGGTGCCTGCCCATCCCATACCTCCCAAAACTCTTCAGAGCTATGATCACCTGATCACCATTGACAGAGCCTACTCATGTCTCATCACTTGTCCCCTGCAGTGCCTATGACTTGTTAATTCCTTAGAGAGAAAAATGATAACTCTCAACCGGGCAGTGGTAGTGCATGCCTTTGGTCCCAGCCCTCTGGAGGCAGAGGCTGGTGGATCTCTATGAGTTTGGGGTTAGCCTTGTCTACAGAGTGAGTTCCAGAATATCCAGGACCGCACAAAGAAACCCTGTCTCAAAAAATTCAAAAAAAGAAAGAAAAGAAGAAAAATAATACTTTTATGGAATAACACAATTTACCAAAGATCCTTCAGAGGCCAATAAAAAGAGCCAGGACTTCTAGACACAATGAAGAGATGCAGACCCTGGCCAAGGGGAGGCAACAATCTCACAAGTGTGACTGTCACAAGATAGCCAGACCCTTTGAAGGAAGCCTAGGAGCTGAAAGAAAGGGACTTCTGCAATGGAAGGCCAGCCAGGACAGGAGAGGAGGGTCAGGTAGAGTTTCTGTTTCCCATGCTGGTTAGTTCCAGAATCCTTTCCCCCAACAAGGTCCCACCAGAAGATCTGGCTCCCACCTTCCCCCAAGACAAAAGATGCAATGGAACTGAAAATGGTTGCTAGGGTTGGTCTTTGCTGACATCCAAGGTCTGACTTCTGAGATCATTTGATACAGTGGCCAAGCAAACACACAGGCCTTTGGCACAGCATCGGCCCCTTCTAGTCAGAGGAGATCTGGAGCCTGTTGCTGTCTCTGAGCTTGGGTGTTGTCTCTAAAGTGGAAAAAGCAGTAATGGCAATTACAGTAGCACTATGCCATGTAATCTTCACGCTGACAGGATGGGACCATTCTATGATGTGCATGTGATAATGAATGGCCTAGCAAACACTAAATTTAATTGATAGTGAAATTAAATTTATATCAAGGAGTTGTTTTAAAATAAGTTTCTTTGTGGCTTATTTTCAGTTAACGCTTAATTTTGTATGCCTATTTTGCATACCCATACCCATAAGAAATGTAGGAATTTCTTAGGCAAAAAAAAAAAAAAACAGGTTTCAGGCCAGGTGTTGGACACCCTTAATCCCAGCACTCCGGAGACAGAGGCAGGAAGATCGCTGTGTATTTGAGGCTAGCCTGGTCCACATAGTCAGGTCTAGTCAGAGGTATGTAGAGAGACCCTGTCTCAAAAGAACCAAAACCAAACCAAAACAAAACAGGTTTTAATCTGAAAACAAGTTTAAGAAGTCTTGGTCTAGCTCTATGCTGCCAATACTGTGCAGACTAGACACACATGGCCACGTCTAATTAAAGTTAAATCAAGTTACTTATGGCTGTGGGTGTGGCATCCGAAGCGCAGTGAGCCCACCACCTATGCACGTTCTGTTGATTGCTGCCAATCCCTCTTCTGCAGCCCCCTTCTCCGCACACAGAAACTTCTCTATGAGTGGAAGCAGAGCCTGATCCTTCTGCTGGGAGACAGGAGAATTTCTCAATCTGCACCCAGCCGGACAGCAAGGCTCTAATTGCAAAGACAGCAACGTTCCA